>NC_031772.1:15063427-15067409 GCF_001522545.3 Parus major | reverse complement strand
CTCAGAGAGCTCTGGTTTTACACTTTAAGGTAGGGTTCACAAGTTGATCCCACTTTTCAATGGCCTAAACTGCTGTCAATTCTCAGCAATGACCGATAACTGGTCAGAAGAAAAGACTCTAGGCAGTTCTCAGAAACTTCAACTTTCTTAAAGGTAAAGTAACTCCATGACAGTCATGATTTAACTTCATCTGGCAGCTAAACCCCCCATAGATGCTCACCCTTTTCCCCTCCACCCTACTCTACCTCCTACCACCCCTGTGGGAGGGGGAGACAGTCAGAACTGGTAAAAGCTGGAAAACTTGAGGGTTGACATAAAGACAGCTTAACAGGTAAAGCAAAAGCCATTCAGACAAGCAATGCAAATCAAGGAAATCATTCATCACTTCCCATGTGCTCAGACACCCCCAGGAAAGCTGGGCACTATCACTCATAGTGTGACTTGGGAAGACAAATATCATCATTCCAAACTTACTTTTTCTCCCCAGCTCTGTGTGCTGGACATGGTTCCATTTGATCTGGGGTCCCCCCTGGGTCAGTTGGGGTCAGCTGTCCTGGCTGTGTCCCCTCCCAGCTCCTGGGGCACCCCCAGCCTCCTCGCTGGTTTGTGGGAAGCAGGGAAGGACTTGACTCCCTCACCCTTGTTCAGCAATAACAAAACCATCCCTGAATTGTCAGCACTGTTTTCAGCACAATCCAAAACACAGCCCTGTACCTGCTCTTATGAGGAAAATTAATTCTGCCCCAGCTAAACCTGCCACAATTTGACTTTGTAGAAATTTGACCGGAATCAATTAGAGAGTTCTTATGTCTCTGCCCATTGCAAAAAAGTAACCTGGGATCTGTCCTGATCTGTTAAAGGGTATTTCAATGGAATTAATAAAATTTCCATTTACAGCCATGAATTGGGTCAAAGCCCTCTCAAATGAGTATCTCATTTTTGAAGTCAGTAGGAGTTAAGTGCTGCTTTTCACTGCCCTCAGAAATAATTTTCATGGAATAAATGTGTAGCCATAGTGGAGTATCTGATATGCACCACAGGACCTATGTAATCATTTAATTCTTGTGCAATCAAATGATCTTACTCAGAGGTTTTTCATTTATGTTCATTGCTGGACCAGAAACAAGAGTACACCTGACCTGACAAGTTCAACCTCTGAGTGGGAAATGTGGTTGGAAATTTCGCAGCACAAATTATCCTAAAAGCCATGCTCTTTTGCCTTCTCTACAAGTCCTAACGCTACAAATTACGAGCATCTTTCTCAAAGAGATGAAATACCTGTAGCAGATTTGGTACTTGCTACCCAGGAACTTGAAAAGGCTGTGTGTGATGTCTCTGTGATTTTTTGGCACTCAAGGCCCCTTCCCTGGGCAGAGGAGCCTTTACCCCTCTCAGGAAAGACTCGTGGCTGTCTCAGGGGAGTTCTCAGGGCAGATGCTGTGCTGATCCTGCTCAGCATTCCCACCTGCAGGAAATGAGCTTTGCTGGAGCTCTTAAAGCTCTGTGCTTCTCTACCTTTGAAAGCCAACACTGAGGAGCCACAGGGTAGATAAAGCATTCTAGGACAAGTGGCTTATCACAGCTATCATGAATAATGCATCTTGGCTGCACTGAGAATGTGTAATGACACTGCTTACATTTTAAAGATATGTTTTAAAAACAGTGTATTAATAAACATAAAAGGTATTTCTCACCTCAGTGATAAAGACTACACTGCGGCAATGCACCTTTGTGACATAAGCCATATTTCTGCAGTTAGATTTATTAGTGTGAAGAAAATTGCTCTTCTGAAAAACAAGTAATACAGACACATTATTACTGTTGCAGAAGGTGTTATTAATCCACACCCTGCCTCTCCAGTTGCACGGACTCTGTTTATTATCTGCAAAAGGAACATGACTGTTGCTTTCTCTAGCAAATCCTGGGAGCAGCTGCTTTATCATGAGACTTTTCCTGCTTCCTCTTCATTTTCACGGGGTACTTTAACACCTTGATGCAATTTTAGAAGGGGTTGAACAGTTGCTGATGTTACTGAACAGTTGCTATATGTAAATAGAGATGTATGTTAATAAAGATGTCAGTATTTTTTCTTCTAAACTTTCTTAATGGATTTAAAGAAAATAAAACCAAAATGAGAGTGTTATTGTGCATGGTACAGAGTTGGAGAGGAAGAATTAATGAGACATTTGTAAGAGCTGCCAAAGAAATAGTTTTGAAATCTCAAACAGAGGCTTAGTGCAATCAAGAAATATAAAAAATAAGTGGGGGCAGGAGCAATAACATGAGAAAATAATCCCATTTACCAGATGGTTAGGAGAAACCATTCTGGAGCAGCCTGTTGAACAGAGATAGTCCTAAAAAGGTCTGATAATCCATGTGTGTGGAACAGGAGATAGAAAAGCACCTCCTGCATTCCCACTGCAGTTCTCTGCAAGTGCAGTGGCAGATTCCTGTCCTGAATCCCCTTCTCTGCAGCTGAATTAATTACACTTCCCAGAATGTGCTCAGCATTAGTGAGGTCCTGTTTGGGTAGCCTTTGTTTAAAATGCAAAGACCAGTGGAATTTGATGAGGTTCTGACAAAATGCATATTCCTGAGCAACCAACAAAGTAGTCATGCTTTAATTGGGCGTTAATTTCAATCTTGTGCCTCCTGTAATTCAGCATGAGAAATGATTATTACTGTCATGTCCTTTCATGGTGAGGCAAATAACACTGCACATCTCTTCCACTTTTTTTTTCATTAGATCAACTTCTTTGGTCCACCTCTTTTGTATTATTTTTATTAGTAATGAGAAAGAAATAGTTTAGGGTTCGGTTCTTCTAAAGATACCTCTTGCTGCTCGTGGCCTTCTGTTTTCCAGTAGCATGTGAGTGGCTCTTGCATTCCCAGTTTTCCTTCATGATTCCCGCTCCAGACACCAAGTCTGCCAGAGCTTTAAATAAAATGATGGTTGAGGTTGAGCACAGGCTGGTGGGGTACAGCTGGTCACATTTATTTACTGCAGCTGGGGGAGAATATTTCTCCACAGCTAAATTTTGCTAAGTATGAAACAGACAGGATCAAAGTATTCCCAAACAAGATCCTAATGGATTTCTTTGAAGTGAAACTATCTGAATTATTTATTTTTAGTCTTATGCAGCATAATTGTCTTAGAGAAGCAACAAATGTATGCAGTTGTAATTAAACTTAGTAATTAAACTAAGGTAACATTTTAATAAATAGTTTCTCTATTACTATGACACAGTGATTAAATAGGGTACAAACCTTATTACGACTTGTTTTTGCTCAATAACAATGCATGTCTGTAATTGACTCTTCTTTGATCCAGCATTTCTCTAAATTACAAAGAAAAAAACTATCAGATAAAAATGAGATAGCACAGAATGTATATTTCATAATCCCTTTTGAAATGCAAATGTTAAAAAACATTTCTTTCACGTTCTCAAGTTATATTTGATATTTGTGATTATTGCCCATCGTTGCCTTCAGTTACAAGTCCACTTTTTAAGGATAACCTCTGTGTTCTTCATACCATAATTGATAAATCTAATTCTTTCATTAAGATGAAATGAAGCCTTCCCTAGTAACAGTAACAGTGCCACATGATGTCTGTTAAAATTATAACAGTCAAAACAGTCAAGAGCACTATATTTTCCCCTCAAAGACACACAAAACAAATTTGTAGCAAAAACAAATGTTACCTTTTCCCTTCCCCAAAATGTTTCATTTGTTGCATGGACCTGAGGTAAGAGTAAATTAAAATAGTGTACAATAAAGTCAGTAAGCTGTTTAAATAGTGATAATTTTGTGTTTAGTTCAGAACATTTTTAAGAAATTTTGCTAACTTAATTTTGATATGTGTCGTGGTTTTAAACCAGTAACTAAAGAAATTACTTATTTCTTGTTGTGAGATATGGATTAAAACAAGAGCAAAACAGGCTTAAAACTTAAAAGGAATAAAGACAGTTTATTAACAAAC
>NC_031772.1:14983242-15062329 GCF_001522545.3 Parus major | reverse complement strand
AACTTCCCCTCTCTCCTCAGCTGCCTTAAAGGTAAAGCTACCCCATGACAATATGGCAAAAGGAATACACTTCCTTCTCCCTCACTGAAATATGTGGGAATACTACCACAGCTTGAGAAGCATCTGCATTGAGATTTGTAGCTTTACTCTTGTTCTGTGTGTGTTGGAAAGAAGGAGCAGTGGATAGGCAATGAGCTGTGGTGCCTGCTTGCCGTGTTTGTCACAGCAGGTCTGAGGCACAGCTGTGTCTGCAGCCCTTGCAGGGGGAGGCTGGCTGATCAGGGTCTGTTCTGCAGCTGGAAGTGAAAGCCCACAAGAGGTAAGTTTGATTTGACATTTCTGGCTCATATCAGACAGGGCATGTAGAAAGGAGCCTGTGGGAATGTAAAGCTGGTGGTAGAAAGAAAAATGATCTGAACAACAGATAGTAGTATGCCACACAACCGCTAACCCAGATGAACATATTCCCAACTCCAGAATTCCTGTCAAAAGAGAAAGAATGATCACATAGCAGCCAGTATTATTATTGTTTGGTTTGTACCTGGCCAATTGTGTCACTTTTGCCAGAATCACATCCAGAAGGTGAATTATAATATTTACATAGCAGAGCAGAACACACAGACTACCTTACAGAAGTGCACAGTGTAATGGAAGATTAGCCATTGACCTTACTGAAGTGCTTTATACGTCCTAATGCCCAGTTTCCCTTTATTTTTTTATGGGCACTTTCCCACTCATTAGCTATTTTGGTTCTTATGCTCTGAAGCTCCCAGCAAGGCTTCTCATTTTGTCCAAACTGTTAATATTAATATGGTTGTGCAACTGCCCAGTGACAGCCTAGTTTGGCATCTGCTGGCAGCTGCCTATGTAAGCAAACTCATTTTAATGCTTGCATGTGAAAAATGCCTATTGTCTGCTGCTGAAATGTCCTCTATCTGCATGCCATTCCTCTCTTTACAGATGCCATCAAATCCCTGTGGTTCTCTGAAACTCTAAGAGATGTTTTGCTCAGCTTTCCCCATCAAATCATGAGTCTGTTTTTCCCTCTGCAGTATCAGTTTTCTGTGTGATGTCTTGCTTTCTCAGAAGCTTTGGAATGAAAATGAGGGCTTTAATTCTTGTCCATTCCCCAGCACCTTCTGGTGAAAATGTGATCTTTTTGAAGGATTGGGAAATGGCAAAGTACACACACAACATTTTTTTTAGCAGTTTAAACCAGCATTTGCTTCTCAGACTGCAGCTTCACATTGATTAGGTGGTAGATTTTCTAGATTAACTCCTGACCACTGAAGTAGTTTTGTTCTCTCCCATGCTGTTGGGAGATTTATTGATTTAATTGAAGGTGTTCTTGAGTTTTTCAGTTGTACATGTGTCTTTTCCTCCTTAAGCTGTTCACTTTACTAATTTTTATCATCCTGTGGGCTATGACTGTTTTTTTCCCCAGAGATTATGAGCTAAAACAAAGGCTCAGCTACTTTTCAAACATCTACTTGTAATTAACTTGGCTTTAAGTCACCCTTAACAATAGATCAATAACACCTATACCTGCCACCTAGGGAAATTTCCAGGGGCAATATACAGATTAGATGCCATGAAGATAATTTAATTTAAAGAAAACCAAAATGGGTAATTTCAACAGCTCAGTGGCATCTTGGTGTCGTATTTACTTGGAAGCCTTGTATGACTGAGATATTTTTACTTTCTCTCCTTCCAGGTATTTCTGAAAATTACTAAAGCACAACTTAATAAAACCAATGAAATATAAGGATGGTGTTACATCAGTACAATAATCTATCCTTGCTCTCTTTTTTCTGTTTTTCCAGTGGTTGTAGGGACATAGTAAAAAAAAAAACAACACTGGTTTTGTTTTAGGCCAGATAATAGAATTATCCAAAAGTTATTTGCCTTTCCTCAAAGTGATACTTCAGGTTATATAAAGGTTTGACAAATGTAATGCGGGATCTGTGGCAGCAGTCAAGAACATGTAGAAAAACACAGTTTGCTCACTGCTCTGCACTGCATTTGAAATCATACTGGCTCATTTTGAAACTCCACATTTTTGTTCTTATTATAGAAATTCTTAGCAATTTGTAGTTAGCAAAATTGCCAACTGTAATGATAAATAATAGCATATGGGAGTATGCAAATACAGCAAACACCCTTTCATTCCATATGCAGGATGATACAATTCCCATCATCTCCATTCCATTAGCATTGCAGATACAAAACTTGCTGTGCTGCCAAGAGAGTTTTGTTAAAATCAACAGAAACTGTGCAGCTGAAGTTTTAAGAAATCCTGATTTTTTCTGCTCAAACATGTTGTTTATTTTTCACATTCCAAATGAGTCAAAGGAGGACAATTTGGATCCCCATTACCAGAGCACTTTTTACCCCCTGTAATTATGGTTCAGTTAGGTGTCCAGTTTTATTCAGACTGCAAATATGTTTTTAGAAAATCTTATCCCTTTTCCCCCAGTTGAAAGGAAAGCAGGGCAGAAACCATTTTGTTTTGTTTTGTTTGTTTTTTTTTCCCTGTTGTGTTTTTAATTTTTTTCTGTGGTGTATAAGTATGAAAAAATATAAGAATCTAAGGGAACAGGTTAGCTGATGGCAATAACTGGGAGTCACAGTTGCAAACCTACCAAAGAATATAAAATGGAAATTTCTGAGTAGCATTTCAATTTTTTAAATTCCTACTATTACAAAGAAATTTGAAAAAGTTTCCTATGATGTAAATGTATGTTATTAATATGCTTTGTTAAAGACCAGAAGTGATTCAACCGGAAAATATATTTACTTGTTGGAAACTTCTATGAAAGGAAAACTGAAGTAGAGAGAAATATGTGAAAGTTTCCAATCAATAACAGTGAAATCATCTGCCAGACAGCTTCTGGTGAATCCCAAAATGAGGTTTAAAATGCTTTCACTATGGTCTCTGCCCCACTGAGGGGCTGCTGCCCTCCCTGCAGAGCCCTGGGCTCTTTTGGCCCCTGGTCACAGGTTATGGGTTAAATCACCACAGAACAGCATCAGCCTAGACCCTGGAGATGGAGTATCTGATGGAAAAGCACCTCAATTTCCTTTCACCAGACCCAGGAATAGGGTTGGAAGGCAGGTGAAGACAATATTCTTGCGCTCACAGCACAGCACAAAATTCCATAAATTTAGAGTCCTCTGGATGTATCTAGATCTTTTCTGTGCATGTGTGAAGTGGCTTGGAGGCCTGATTAGGAAATCTGGGAAAAATGCTTTGTTTAAAAAGATTATCTAGTATGGATTTTTCAATGCCATATTGGCCTCTGTTTAGAGAAAAACCTTATGTAAATAAATAAGGATGAATTTCACTGATCCTGCCGAGTGTTCAAATAACCCAGGATTACTCTGGGTGCTGTCAGTGCTGTGATGCACAAAGTATGGACTGATGCTCTCCCACACTTCTTTTCCAGCTGCTGTGTTTGCCTCCTGTCTGACCCAGAAGCAGTGTGGTTAGAAACCAGGGATTTTCTTCTATGAATTTTCTCAGCAGGTTCTTGAAGTCAAGTGAGCATTTAGCTTCCTCAGCATTGTGCAGCAGAACCTTTCCAGGCTTAAATGTATTTGATGGGAAGAATGTTTTTTACGGGTGCCTGTCCCTCTGTGGTGTTTTTTTAATGCTGCATCACATGAGTCATCCTCAAACCCTCTGCCACAGAGGCAGAATTAAGTGGGAACTACACCCTGTAGTTACAGAATATTTATTTTCTGTTAAGTTAGTTTGGATTGCTGGGTAAATACCATCTGGTTGTGGCAATTTATTACTGTTCACTTGTGCTGAAAACTCTTCACATTAATATTTCTATTTGAGGTAAATTCTTCAGTGTGTTTGTTGAAATAGTCTCAGTGTAACTCCCAGATCTCCATGGTGAACGTGGCTGTGTCTTTCATGAACATTTATATTGTGATCATCAGATCCTCCTGCATAGCTGCTGGCAGGTTATCTAATGAAGTACTTCTAAGAAGTTTTTTTTAGTTTTCATGCCTTCTCCAGCAGACTGTTGTTTTATTGTGATATCATGTATAATTTGCTAGGATTTATTTCTTATATGGAGAAGACTTCACATTTTCATGGGGTTTCTATTAATTTGGAAATATTTCATGTACCATTGTGATTAATAGTGTCATATGTTTTCCCCCCCAGTTTTTTTCTTAGTAGTTTTTATACATGCATTTGAACTCTCACACATGCACTTTTGAAATGCCTCCTAATACCAAGGAAAAAACAAGAAGGTAAAATTGATTCTCGATGCTGACTGCCTTGCCTTCACAGGGACTAGAGCTGTCCATAAACTTCTGATGTTTGCCCTATGCTGTTCACTTTGTTATTCACTTATTATGTGGATATCTGAGCAACATTTGCACTTCCAACCAAAATTACATCCCTATTGCCTGAGGCTGACCTTACAAATACTGCCTTGGCTAGATCATGGTGAACAGTGCTGATGAGTGCTTGCTACTGTGCCTCTCATCTTCAGCTCTGAAGGCAGAAATGAATTTAAAACCGAGACCTGAACTTAAACACTTTAAATTGTTGCTCTGTTTATAATTCAGGTGTATTTGGAAGAACAGCTTGAGGGATCATTCTTGGCTATGCCAGCAGACTGGGGGGTTATTAACCTCAAATGGAGGAAATATTTATAGATAGCTGAGGAATGGGCTGGGCTTGGAATTTTATACTCCAGAGCAGCATGCGTGACCATAAACTTGTCATTTAAAGAATTTTCACTGCTGCTGGAATTCTTCCATTTGGAAAATTAGTTTAGTTTATGCTTGATACTCAAAAGGAAGCCTCCTAAAGGCACTTATGCAGTTTGTTGTTTTATTGGGCCACAAGTTGTCCATAGACTAAAGCCAAGAGACAGGAGAAAATTCCAGTTTCTACACTGCACTATAAAACTGTGTAACTATCTTTTGAGTGGTGAGTTTATCAACAAGGTTATCGCTGAATACTTTTAACAACTTTTCTGAAGACATCCCTGACAGCCAGAAAATTGTACACCATAGGGGAAAAAAAAAAAAGCTTTAGATGATTTAATGTCAAGGACAGTATCCCACATATTTCTGAAGGTGTCAGCAAGTAACTGGCTACAAGTTCCTGTAAGGTTGCTGTGTTCCATATTGAGCATTGAAGTGGCTGCTAACTGACAGCAACGCTTCCCTGTGCTGTTCATCAAAAAGGATTATGCAAGGCAGTGACACCTTTAGTGCAGTCAATGAAGTTTGTGAAAACATTACCTTGAAGAAACTGTTTTTCAGTGACCATTAGTGGTGCACTGAAAGTGGTTTGTGATTTGTTTTTGTTTGGAGTAAGGAATCCAGTGTCCAGGTTCACTGACTCTTTGCAAAGAGGCACTTTGTCTCAAAGACAGTAGCAATAATTTGGAGAATGTCCTGGAAATAGTTGCCAAAACCGTAAATTGAGCTGTGGTCTGAGTGCTGAGCTGCTGCCAGTTCTGGGCACTCCTTGATGAAGATCAGTCACAGTTCTTAACTTTGCTGTTCTCCAATGTCAAATGGCTTAGCAGGAACAGAGCCTGATGGGTGTGCAACATGGCTTGATGAGATAAGATATTTTAAATAAAGGCTGGAAATCATTATTAACTGAAGAAATTATAGGTTTTTTGTCAGTCTCTCTTTTACCATAGGGATATGATAATGTGTAAAGTCATCAGAAGTGTGAACTTTAGGAAAATACCCAGGGAGACATTTATATAATATCATGGATGACATTTTTTTAGATCCTTGAGAGCTGATGATTAAACAGTCTCAAACTTTGAGTTTTATGTTGCTAGAATTTTATCAGAAAGAACTGGGAATAGTGAGACCTATCTAAAGAAGAACCCTTATTACAGTATTAGATATTTTGTGATTTTTCTCCCAAAGCCTTAAATTTTATTGAAAAATTTATATTTTGCTCAAACTGGATTAATTAATTTTTAGGAAACAGCTGTCTAGGCAGAAATGAGTGTCATATCCCAAATGTGCAACTGGGTACAAATCAGTGTAAAAATGGACCCACAGAATTTTCAATGAAAGAAGATTGATTTTTCCTTCCTGTTCATGTGTTGTGAGGTGTTTTATGGTTGTCAGGCTTTACTTCTTGGCTTATTCTTTCTCTGTATATGTTTCTAAGTTCTTTCCTCGGTGTTTGACTTCATCAAACTGAGCTTTCAGAAGCATGTCAATAGCAGGCACAGAACCGAGAGTATCTATCAAAAAAGCACAGGAGATTTTTATTCAAGTAAAGTCTTCAGTGAGATGTGAACAGCATGGAGAATAGTGGCTTCTGAATGTGCCAATGCCATTTTAATGTTGTTATTTCAATGGTTTCTCCAAACCACAGACAAAGTTATTGCTTAGAAAGTTTATGTTCATAGTGGTAAAGGTTATTTATTTCATTTGGAAAAGATCCAAAACCTGTTTTCTAAATGGCTGTTTTGTTCTGCACAACCTACTTCCCAGTATTTTAGCTTGAATTGGACTTGAATTCAAATTAATGCCACCATATGTACTTAAAAATGTAAAATATTTTCTGATGTTGCAGATTATTTTGGATTCATGGAACTCAGTATTTCACAGTGGTTGGGTATATCAGTATGTAGACCATGACATATTTCTTGCAGATGACTGTGTACCACTATTTAAGAAACATACTCCAAAAGTTTATTAATTTGATAATGATTTAATAGTGGTGTTGTGAGAAGTGGCAGTTAGCCTAAAAGCAAATTATAGACAGACATGGGTGTCTAGTAGACTTTTTTCCATCCTCTGGAATATATTTTTTTTTTTACCATACAGTTTTTTCTGAAGAAGAGATGCTTGGCTTAACATGAAAGTTTGCCAACATTGCTTTCACTTATAAACAGGGAGAGGGACTGCAATTTGGCAACTATCAGGATTTTTGTGACCCACTTCTTATACTTTGTATAAATAATTAAACAGCTGGTAAATAAATGTATCTGTCCTGTCTACTGTGTCTTATAATGTAATATACTCTTATTATTCTCAGCTTTGTCCAAGCAGAACTGCATCCTGAGCTCCCTGCAACAATGGTGCTGCTGTGTTCAGTCTGAAATGGCACTAGAGAGGGACTTACAAAAACAGGATTTCCTGTGTCAGCTCTGCCACTGAGTTACTGTGGACAAGCAATTTTACCTCTTCACTAAACTTCAGCCTTTGTCTCTCTTGGCACAACAACTTATTATGCTCTTAAATTTGGAATGTATTTTGACGTTCATGATAAAGTAGGGCATGGTCTGTCTGAAAAAGGGCTAATGAGCTGATGTGAGTTAAAATAAATACTCTCACCTTGTTACAGGCATGAGTGGTGTAAGGGCTGGATCAGGTATTTAAAGAGGGAAAGGCTTGACCATTCTGGGTTTGTTTAGGGTTGTGGGTTTTTTCTATTGTCTGTTTTCTTTTTTTTTTTCTCCTTCTTTTAAAAAAAATAATTGTATTTTGATTCATAGTTGCTCTCCTCTGTGTCTTATCACCCTTTTACAGCTAAAGGTTTTCATCTTCTCACAGCTTGTTTTTAGGCATCCTTCCTTTTCCAAATGAACCAGAATGAGCCTGCTCAGCTGGAGGGCTGTGGTGCAGTCCAAGTGAGCTAATCTGCCATCTGCACCTTCCCTGGTGAGGAGCTGGGACTCCAGAATTCCTGGCAGAGCTGATGTGAGGCTCCAGGATCTGCTGCCCCACCTCGCTGCCTGCCTGTGCTGGGACCACAGCTGAGAGCTCAGAATTAGCTCCTCTGGCCTTTACTCTCCTCCTGCACACATGTACCTTTTCACTAAACGTGGCTTTGGTTTTACTTATTATAATTCTAGTATATTCATTTCATGGTCATTGGAATGTTTCACATGGCAAAATCATCTTCCATCCAGTATTGTCAGTTGTTACTAAGTCAGTTATTTAAAGAAATGTTTGCACATGGCAATAACACTAAACAAATTAGTTGGTGAATTTTATGGATAAAATGATAAAATAATGACAGCATATTTTAGGAACATTAACCCTGTTCTAGAAAATAATTCCAATTGCAGTCTACACTGGGAAGGCAAATCATCCCTGAAGTATTACAGTCAGTTGCAGTAAATTATTACAGTAAATATTATGTGTTCTTTACAGCCATTTAATATAATCTCTGCATGTGTAAATGGATGTTATAGTTCTATAAAACCACTGTTTTTCAGCTCACATCCTCATATCTAAAAATCTAGCCATTCTCAATTAAATGTTCCGGTAAAAGAATGTATGAAGAATTCAGCTACCTTTTCTTTGGCAAGGAATTTATTACATGGGTAACCCAAATTAGTTTACTGTTTAATTAATACAAGCAATGCACAAAGAAGAGAAAGATTTTTGTAATTATTATCATGGCAAAGTAAATTATGTGCAGTTGCAGTCAGCAAACAGGCTATTGTTCACACACTGTGCCCTTGAAAATAAATTCCAGATATATCCGAAACATATGAACAAATCTGAAAGCTAATGTGGACCTGATCCAAAGGCCACTGAAGCAAATGGAAAGATTCCCACTGACTCCAATGAGCTCTGGCTGAGGGCCAGTGAAAGTAACATTCAAGTTACCAAAGAGCCAAGCTGCCAAAATGCAATTGGAAATTTTTCTTGTCCCTTGCCAGGCTCCATGGGAGAGACGTCAGCTGTCTGGATTCTTGCAAGGGAAAGCATATATTTGGGATGCCCATCTAGTCCTGTAGAGGCTATTTGTAAGTGCTGAGGAATCAGAGGCTGGTTGAGGTAGGAAGGGACCAGAGTGTGTCACCTGGTGCCACCTCCCTGCTCCAGCAGGGTCATCCCAGAGCTCAGGGCACAGGATTGTGTCCAGACAGATCTTGAACATCTCCAGTGAAGGAGACTCCATACCCTCTCTGGGCAATCTGTTCCAGCATGAGTTCACTGTACAGTAAATAAATTCTTTCTCATATTTAGGTGGAATTCCCTGTGCATCATTTTCTTCCTGTTGCCTCTTGTCCTGTTATTTGGCACCACCTTTTTCAGAGGCCTTTTTTCAGTACCATAAAGCACATCTGCCATTGTGCTAAAGGTTGGATGTGTTGAAATTTATTTTTTTTGTGTCATTACTCTGTCTCATTAGCTGTGTCCTGTGACAATGATAATACCTGCATGAGCTCACTATTAACAGGCCACAAACATGCACACCTTGCTGATGGAAATTCTATCTAGCTGGTGCCTAATCAGCTCTGTTTTGGAAGTCAGGTGGAAAGTTTCTGATTTCATTGCTACTTGCACTTCTTACTTGACCATCTGCCAGGTTTGGTGATTCTGTTTTAGTGATAGCTTGTTTTGAAAAATGTATTTTCTTGGTATTATGCAGTATTTGAAGTGGTGGTTAATTTCTGGCACCCTCTGAGCTGAAGACATTTACTGAGAATTCAGAACTGTGGCCTCTAAGTAGTGGTTAAATAAAATGAACTCTTACTGAACCAATTTTTTGATTGGACCTGTACTTTTCAGTGAGAGATGCAACACCATGTTAAATATAAACTTTGTTTACCCTGAAGAGCAAATTTTGCTTGTTGTGCTAAATTATGCTAAACAGAACTATATGGAGAACCCCTTATTTAAGTCAAACTCAGACAAAATGCCAATCAAGTTTTATTTGGTTTTTGTTCTTTCTTGTGTTCTTGCAAAATGCTCACTTATGGCCAGCTATCATAATAAGATACATCACAAATATATTTATTTCAGAAAATGGAAGAAAACATGGAAAAATGCTTTCTTCAACCACACTAGAAGAAGATAAGCCATGACAGAAATATATAACAATGTTTTCATTAAAAACCTTTAGAATTACATTATTAAATTATAGAGGGATTTTTACAATGGTTCAAGATTGTCTATTTGTACTTTTTTTTCCTGCAGGTTTCTTCTCTCTGCTCAGTTCCTGTATTTATTCATCAAGGAAATCCACAATTTAGCCAGTAATATGCAGCAGTTTTCAAATCTGTGGATGACTCATGGATCACTCTTCCTTGTGGCCTACAATATCACTTTGCTATGCTCTTTCCAGTTAAGTTGGAAAAGAGAATCTTTAAGACTTTATTCCTGAATTCTGCCAACAGAGCAATCTCCAACTGTTAGGTGTGTTGAAAAATCAAACCTGAATACAATGCCAAGAGCAGAAACTTGTGTGGAATGTCATTATATGAGAAATAAATAATACTTTAAGGTTTGCCTAGTGCTTTGAAATAAGAAATACCCACTTCACTTACAAAAAAACTTGCTATAATTTGTATACAAGGTACATATTAAGTGAAGCCGGGGCTTTTTTGGATGTATTTGTATTAAGATTGGTGTGTTGACATCTCTGTAAAACATCCATCAAGGTGTTTTCTGTATGGGGTTTGAGAAATCAGTCATCAGCCTGGTCTAACCATGAGTGCTCCTTCTGATGAATTGGGGTCCCTGTCTACCTGCAAATGCTGCAGAGAAGAACACAGGAGCAATGGTGAGAACAGGGGGAAGCAGCAATCCCAACCCTTTGTCTGTGTATACGTGAACAACCTGTATACTTAATAAAATCTTTGCTGTGCCCTGGGGCAGCTGGTTGCTAAATTGTAATCATCAGGTACAATATGATGATAAAGCTGTATGTGCCCTTGATTTTATTGCAGATCTTTACTGTCACACTTGTGTGCTGATTGAGTGCATAGTTTTTATCTCAAGACACAAAATTTCCCATGCTTTGCATATTTTATTTGTGAAAACATACCGTTTTTGGTCCACTGTGATACTCCACACATTGAGCTGTGTATCCTGCTGGTTTAGCTACGCTGCTCATTAGCAACCATGAATGAGTAAACAAGAATTTCATCAGCAATTGAGGGGTGCACATTACTTCCATTGCAATGCTAATTTTATTTTGTAAACACAGTGCTTTTTAAAATTCACTTTTAACACAGAATATTCTTTCAGAGCTTACGTTGGATCAGGAAGATTACATTTAAAAACAAGTAATGAAATTTAAGAGGATATATTTGTGCTATCCTAAGTTTGAATAAAGCAATTAATCAGTCATTACTGAATATCTTGCTACTTTCTTGTAGTTTTTGTGTAAATTGGTCTTTACTGGAGTAAATGCACACTGCTAAATATTTGTGTGTTATCAATTAATACAGTTCTTTTCTTTCACTGAAATTAGTTATTCCTGGAACCAGGCTTAGGCATTATTGCCTTACTGAACTTGTAACAACACTGCATTTTGACTGCTTCCATTGAGTTTAAATATATGTTTCTAGTCTATGTCAAAATCTTAATTTCATTGTTCAGATTTTAATCTGTTTTTTTTTAAAGTAACTGCAGTTCAGCATAACTTTTCAATAAATAGCCTTACAGTTTCTTCTTCCAAAGGTTCCTATTCCATAGTGGATTTCATCTTTGTTGGCCAGCTAAGATTCAAATGTGAAAAATGAAACAAAATTGTGAAAAGAAGCTGAACTTGGGTATCAGAAATTTGTTCCTTGTCAAGCTTTCAGTTTTACTGAACCCTTTGCCCAATTAATTGTTTCAGTATCTGAGGCATCTCTAGATCAAGAGTGAAGCAGCTCTAATTCTCTCCTTGTTAACAATAAAATGTTTTATCTTGACTCAAAGTAAAGGGTTTCATTTTCTCCTTTGGCTTTCTCACAGCTGGGTTAAGAGAGATGAGAGTGCATTTGTTTGTGTATTTTAGCAAAGCTGGAAACTCTCAGCTGTTCCTGGAATTGACACAACTTAAGCACTTGCAGCACAAGGATTTTGGCATCCTCCTTGTTAAAAATAGCTCATATGAGAGATGTATCTTGTGTGTGTTAACACAGAGGCATCAACACATCCCCCAAAAAGGGATTTTACCTGTTAGAGCTCTGTGGTTCTTGGGATGGCTGAAAGACAGCAAAGGGCAGTAAACAGAAAATGTATTATTAAGTTGGTAAGAATGCTGATAAGCACTGCTTCTTGCTCTTTCCCTGCCTCTTCTGCAGTCCAGTAATAATTCTGAGTGTGCACCAGAAGGATTTTGACATTTGTATTATGGTCACTGTCAAGTTATTCCTCCCTCTGCCCTGAAAATGCAGCCTCAAAAAGTCATTATGGTGAAATAAAGAGGCCAGAGCAGGCAGCTCTTGCTGTGCCTTCAGACAAACTCTTGCCATCCTCAGGCTGATTCATCTACTCTGAGTTACCCACTGTTTAAAAACCCACACAAGTTCTGGGTGACACAGAGAATAGAAAATATGCTAAGGTTGCTTTCTAGCTCCTTTGATTTATTTTATCTTTTTTGGCCTTGGTAAAGCAAATGTGAGGTAATCTACCTGAGAAAAACAACTGCTTGAGATGCCAAGAGCAGAGGGTATTCTAGGGCATTGAAACTCGTGTTATCACATGTGTAATTTCCACAGGAAACCTGAAGTTAAGCCTGGCAATGTATTCAAGAATAGATTTTAATAAGGCAGGTGCTTTACTGACATGCACTAGTTCACAGCTGACATAGGCAGAAAGACAAGAGACATTGTTTCCCTCAGATTGCTTAGGTACAACATTTACTACTCCTTTATTTGATTTTGCACCACCATCAGATCTACAATTACCACACTCAAAAACACTTGAAATGTTCTAGTGAATTCTATTGTCTAAAAATATGTCAACTTTTGTGTCAAATGTGAGGATTGAAGTTGTCATTTAAGCAACAGAAAAATGTCTCTGATAATTGCACATTTAAAGCAAAAGCAATAACTGAATTAATTTCACTCAGGTTTAAAGAGAAGCTGTGATTTGATTCATATGACAACATGTTAAGTTTGGTACTAATAATTTGGTTAAGACAGAATCCTACAGTCAAATTTCACAGACCATTGAAATAGATGGTTGAGAGGACAAGTAGCTCAGCACAGTTCCTGTCACTTCTTGATTGTCAGGAGGTCTTGGTGACCTTATAAAAGGCAGAAAGTCATCCTCATTCCAAGTATTTTGGTAATTAAAACCACTTGACAATATTATGCCAGTTCCATTCCAAGAGGATCAGTGATTTCCAATGACAATAAATGAGCTGTCTTCCTGGTCAGAGTAAATGTAAAATTTTGTTTGTTTCCATACCCATCAGAGCACCACAGTCTTTGCAATCATGCTGAGCTTTGAATGGGCAATTATTGTGCTGTATATTGATCTTGGAGTCACGATTGAATGTTGTATGAAATCAATGCCATGTGCGCAGCAGCAGCAAAACATTTGGGGATATCTGGATTAAAGTAGGATTTGATCTGTAGATGAAGTTTATGTCCATATTTACTTGTGTTTTCTCAGAAGTGAATCTTTTGAAGTAGGATTTCTCTAAGTACCCTGCAGGTGAGCACCTTTCCATCCAAGTGGATTTTGGTGCAAGAAGAGACCCTCTTAATTAGACCTTCTCAGCTAAGGATTCTCAAGATGGAATACTACTGCGAGGCCAACAGAACTGTCCTTGTCTAGGACAAGGGCAGTTAATTTCCTGTGACTAATTGGAAAACATATTTGCATATTAGTATGCAAAATGAAAGTGCAAGCTGTGGTTTTGCCAAGCAACGGAATCATGTAAAAGATTGATGTATGAGGTAGCACACTTGAACTCTACATTACTTTGTATACTTTGTTCTATCAAGATGAGGAAAGTTGTTGAATTAGGGATGAGAGATGCCCACATTTATCAGCATAGAAAGTGAAAGGAGGAACATAGATAAATCCATACTTATCTATTTCTGTATTCAAGTAGTCCAGTATGAAAGAAATGAACATTAAAAAAGTACCCTTGTATAACCAGACAGCCCAGTCAAAGCCAGTATCTTTACACCAAAAGGTGGATTTGAATTGCATCCATTCCTAGATTTCTGTGCAGCACAGGTAGGCAATGGGACACTACAACCAGGATGTTTTAATAAAAACCTGAGAGGTAGAGAAGACCTTACAGTGTCTAGGCAACATTTCCTTTCCTTTTGCACTGAGGCCTCTAGAGGTAGAAAAGATGCATTTGAGAAGCACATTTTTTTCTGTTAAAGCTGCTAATTTAGGCTTAGCTGAGACTCATCTGAGATGGGCACAGTTAATGAAACAGCTTTATGAAGCTGAGAAACACTATGACTTGCAATTTTCCTAAGCTCTTTTTAAGTAGGGAGAAAGAGAAGTCCTTCTGCACTTCTCATCTGGAATACTGAAATTACTTGTCCAAAGACTCTCCTTGTTGTAAGAAAGGGGTAGGGATATGAAATCCTATTTGTTCTTTGAACTACTTCAGCAATATTTCCCTCCCAAATGTTTTGTTGGAGTAGATTGCAGTGTTTGATGCACCATGTCCCCAGGTGCTGTTTGCTCCAGTGATGGGTGGGGATCTGTTTAAGCAGACCAAGGTGATTCCATTCAGGGAGGCATCTGCAGGGACAGAGACTGCACCAGCAATGTGTCTCCCTTCTGCTTTGATCTGCCTTGCTCCAGTCCCTGATGTGTCTGTGGTTTCTGTGTCTTTGCTTTTCTGTACAGGTGCCTTTCTCCTTCACTTGCATGCTTAATAGAAAATAGATTCTTGAGGATTTCTTGTTCTCTCATGATGTACTGCCTGCACCAGGAGCTGTCTGTTTTGAATCAAAGGGTGGAATGCACCACTCTGGTTTTCCTTTCCAGGCACCTGTCAATGTTCCTGTCAGCTCTAGGAACTTCCTTCTGTCTCTTTTTCTGCCGATGTTTCTGTGTGACAGCTCTGCCCCAGCTGCTCCCATTCTCCACTGAGCTAATAACAGTCTTCACCAGAGGAGCAAAGAAAACTCCTCAGATCCCCAGCCACTGGTAGTATTACACGTTTTTCTGTAGCTCTGTTTCCAGGGCAGCTAA
Organism: Parus major; assembly: GCF_001522545.3. Taxonomy (NCBI): domain Eukaryota; kingdom Metazoa; phylum Chordata; class Aves; order Passeriformes; family Paridae; genus Parus; species Parus major. The sequence goes on along the minus strand of NC_031772.1, from coordinate 15,047,413 downwards.
TGGCAGCAGCCTGACATCACAGCACTGCTCTGCAAGGACTTGCAGTTCTTCCTTGGTGCCACATCTCTGTCCCAGCACCCATGGTACAATTTCACCTCTGCTATCAGCAGCCACACTGGTGCTTGTTTTCTTATTTAGATAACCTGAGAGGAGAAAAGATTGTGATGGAAAGAATGGTAATACACTGAAATATTAAATAAGATACACAAGTATATGTGTGTATATATATAAGAAAATTATGCTCTTCTATCTTCTCTCATTCACAACCCTCCCTGTTGAATTTGGGTTTGTAATGATAGTCATTGCCTTCTCTGTGTGCTTAGTGCTAAAGGGCTCAGATTTCCCCCTCAAATAACCAAGATATTTTGAAAATGTTTTACAATCTAACATGTATCCTTCAATGTTTATATAGTCATTCAATTCATTCACCTGAAAAGTAACTTACCTATATTATTTATTTACTGTTATTTTTTCTCACTAAAAGAGACTTGAAACAGGACACTGATCAGGCTAAACCACGGGGTTTTTTTCTGTATTACTTAATAAATATTTGAGTCTTATGCTGTTATGTTTTGTTATCTTTAGACTTCGAGTTGGTACTTATATAGTTAGATATAGAGATGCATTTAGCTTAATGAAGGCCAGTGAAAGTGGAATTGTCCAAGGCTTGTTGGACAAAATCCAAGGAAGTATTTTCAACATTTCAAAAAATGCTACCAGGCTTTAATGGACAACCTGTTCTTCCTGCAGTCCTACAAGATTATTTCTGCACAGATTCTAATACTTTAGATAAATTTATGCCTGTGAAAACTTGTAATTTTCCATGTTTTGATCAATGTGCACATTCTGAACCCATCCTTGGTAAAGCATCCTTTGCTGAAAAGCCTATGAACTGGAAATTATTTCACTTTGAAAAACATCCAGTATATTATTAAAACCATTTCTTTTGTCATATTCCTACCCTGTTACTCACTGTTCTCTTCATAGGGGCTAATTAAACGTTATGCTGCTAATCAGTGTTGATAGATACAAAGTACTGTAATGTCTCTGGCTTTATGGATTATGCTAATGGCCATCTGCCTATTATTGATAATTTGTTCTTCAGTTACTGGAGGGGGAGGAAGGAGCTGTTTGGTTAACTGTAAAAGGAGCTATTTGGTTTATGATGCATTCAGCTGTATCACCAGTTGTCTTTAGCTATTAAAGTTACTATAACTGCAAAGAACATAGTTCCATCAAGGTCTGAATTTTCTCTAGTTGTTGTATATGAAATTTGGATGTTCAGGCAGCTAGAATACATCATGAGTGATAAGAGCTTGACGGCAATGAGCTTATTAAGTACTCAAAGTGTTCAACCAAAGGTGGATAGATACATGATTAAATTTCATACTGCAGTTGTCTAAAATGCTATTAACTACGAAGAGTAAAAGGCCATGAAAAAAAACCCCACCTAAATTCTGTTACACAGAAATCTCTAACAAAATCTGTATGTATAGAGACTGCCTCAAATAACTGAGAATCTGAGCATACTCCATCGGCAGCTGGAAAATGTCAATTACAAAAATTTGGAAGCTCTGCTTAGAGAAGTAATGTGTTTTCATGTAGTGTGATTGACAGGATCAGATATTCTCCAGTATGAAACACATTGGATAACAGTCCTTTAGCTGCCTATTAAAATTTGCAAAGCCATCTCAGGTTGCACTGAAGTTTTACTTCTCTGCTTTGACTGTTTTATTTCTCAACCAGAGCAGAGAGCTCTGACACACCATAAGAACAGAGGGAGCCCTGATGCTGTCAGCAGCAGAGTTAGCTGGAAAATATCCCCAGCTATTTCAAAACATGAAAACACAGTTGACTTTTCTGTGAAATTTTTTATTGCTTCTTGATGAGCTACTGCAACATAAGGAAAAACTGAACTCAGAAATTTGGAATATTTTGGTAGGAATTTTAAATATAACACACTGGAGTTTTTAAAAAAAAAATTCCCTAGAACCATTGGGAATCATGTCAACACTTAAAAATAAAGGAAAGGTTCTAAGCAGTAATCACATTAAACAGGTTACACATTTGACTTTTCTTTCTTGAGGAACTATGTAAGTGTGAAGCTTTTGAGCAGATTAAATTTCACTTTCTTCCCAGACCTTAAAGTAATCTAGAATTACTCAGTGCTGAGAAAGGGAAGCCTTCCAAAAAGAACTTAAAAATTCACTGAGGGAGACAGGATTGTTCTGTGGAAGGGGATAGTCTGACTGACAGAACAGCAATTTTTGGCAAACACATTCAGTGGTAACCACTGAATGTTCTGTAGCTACTGCTTTTCATTTGACTTTACAAGCAGTGTGTGTGAGTTCAGATATCAGTAACAACCTCAGGACTCCTTGCAGTAACCAAAACTTCACAAAACCCAGAGTTTGTATCAGGATGCCTGTCAATGAAGGGCACCACTGAGACTTCCCCCAGGCAATCTGAAGAAACTCAGCTTGAATTCTGTGAGTGCTTTGAAGAGCCATTGAAATGCTGTATCAGTAAACTGAAGCACTGAACAGTGCAGTTTTCTCTGAATACAGTTCTTATAAACCAGCAAGGTATGAATGGCCAGATCCAGCACAAAACAAAATTATTGCCATATATATAATTTCTTTAAAACCAACTCCAGAAACATTCTCTTGTGCAGCAGATTTCCTGTGTCTTGCTCACAAAATTATACTTCCATTAATGAACCAACCATACACCTTTGCAGAGATTTTATGTGGATTTCCAACCCCTGGTGGCACTAACAAGTTATTGAGGGTCTAATGAGCAGCACCTGGGGCCTGATGATCCTCCAGCGCTTCTAACCCTGCCCTCACTTTTTTCCTCGGGTCCTTATTTAAGCTCACTCTTTTTTATTTTGAAAAGTAGGCTGAAGGTGCTGCTACTTCACCCTGTAACTGTTGTTGGTTGGTTTTTCTTTTTTTTTTTCTTAAATTAATTCTTAAAATTTTGTTTAGTCCTGTAGGTATCTTAGACTCCCCAGGAACTTGTAGGTAAAGTATTGTAATTTTCATTTATACCTCATATTTGTCTACAATGGCTAAAGACAAAAACACAGTAATCAGGGATTCCCCATGAATGATGACAGGTTTGTGTCCTAACAACATACCTCTTTGCTTCCCTCAGGGTCACTCCTGCATCCAGCACATTGCTAGGACTTCCACAGAGGAAAAAACATTCTTTAGGCTACTGTTCTTGTATCAACCTGCCCATTTGAAGATTACCCTGAAGGCATTATTCTATGGCTCCAGAAACTGGAAAAAAAAATTTAAAAATAAAATATGAAATCAAGAGGTATTGTTTAACCTTATTATTGAAAGAACTGACTTTGGAAAGAACTGATACTTGATTTTTTTTCTTCCTATTATTTTGTCTTTTGAGTACTTTCCTGCTTGTGGAATCTTGTTTTCCTAAGCAGGTGATATTTGTTGCAGGTGGTATTTATTACAGACCTGCTCTAGGAGGTGTTAAGTGACAATAGTGTTGCAGAGGAGTCACTGACTCAGCAGTGCTGGCACTGCTTTGCTGTTGTGCTTTGAGGAACAGATGGGAGGATAACATGGACAAGAAGCATAAACCAGGATGCTGAATGCAGAGGCCAAAGGCAGTTGGGTCCTGCAGCAATGGATATTTATAAATCCAGGAGAATTATGTTTGTGTGTCCAGCTCTTTACAGGAGCTCTGGACTATCAGGATGCACATTCCTGAGTAAAATACCTCAGCACCTGTTAAGCCCTGTTGTAAAGGATGCTATCTGTTTCTAGAAACTGCTAACAGGGAGGAGGGAAACAGCTCCTAATTGGAATTCCACAGGAACAGCTTCAAGGAGGGGAAATCCCTCCATTTGCTTCTTCAAGTGCTGAGATTGCAAACCTGGCCCACAGACCATGTGTCTGCTGGGGTGGGGAATATAGACACTCTTGAAAAAATGTTCTGGATAGCACCAAAGAAATCAGTGCTAAAAAGAAACAGCTCTGTGCTTGTGCAAAAGACCATTACCAGATGTGAAAGGCTTACTGGCATGAGAAAATGTCACTTCAGTGGATTTATTGTAGAAAGTTTAGCAGATTATGATTAGAGGGATCAGAGCAGCCATGTTCTTGTGTGTTGACACTGGGGTAATGACCCTTTGTTGTTAAATACAGTAGTACTCTGAAAATAAGCCAAGTTGCAAAACATCCTTGTGAAGGTACCACACAGATGATGGGGCAGCTGCTGAACTACTTACTCAATGTTTTCATGGGGGAAATAAAAACACACATTACGCCTAGATGAATATTTTTAATTACTTATGAGTGAAGTGGGCTACATCTGTTTTCTATAGCTGTATAAGGAGTGTCAAATAAAAGACTGCAAAGTTTGCAGTCCCCTGTGCAAATGAGCATCCTGGGGAATTGGGTAAGGCAGTCAAGAGAAATTCAGTGCTTAAACTAAAGAAGAGTCACAGGGGAATAGACATGAAAGCATTGTAGATGGCAAATTGATCTTGACATGCAGCATCTTTTGTCCAAACCCAGTGCATTTCTTTGGATACTCATGAAGGAAAATAAATGTTGAGTAATTGACTTGAAAGCAATTTGTGCTGGGAATGATTTTTTTTTTTTGTGAAATGTAGCCTTGAAAGGACTTCACCACTTGTCAAGGAACAAATAATGCTTTCATTGACCAGCTGGCAGTAGAGCTTAAAAGCAGTTGAAGAAAACGGAATGTTTTTAGCAATTTGTTGGTATAGGAACCCCATGACTTGTGTTTATCACAGAAAACAAGTTGTTGGCTTTTAAATGAGGCAACACTTCATATGACAGAAGTGTGGCTTTAATGCAGTTAAGCCATAGGTTAAACATTCATGGGTTGTTTAAATCTAATGGAAAAAAATACATCCATGCTGTTTTTAAGAGTATGCTCCTGTGATGCCTAATTTCTGTGCCAGCCAGCATTGTCTGTGAGAAACTGAGCAGCTCATTGGAAACACATCCCTCTGATTCACAGCTCTGTGTTTCATCCTGCACTGTTTGTTCACAGTCATCTGCAAAGGAACCTGTTTGCCCTCTCAGGGGGTAGCAGCAGCAAACAAATCTTGTCCTGAAGATTGCAGATTTGACTGCAGTTCCACAGGGCAGCCTGTGTTAGAGGAGTCTGCTTTCTTGCTCAGAATATTGTAAACCAGACCTTCAGGATACCATGGGTTTTTAAAAAATCTTCCTTGGTGTTACAAAATGACCTTGGTGCTCTGGGCTTGTTTTCTGCAGTGGTCAGGGTAGGCTTGTGGCTGTTTGGCTTTGTGGTGCTGAGCTACAGTCTTGTATGCACAAGCACTGAATTTTATAGGAGCTTTTGATATCTGCTCTGGCTGAAGAGGAGCAAGGCTGCAGAAGCTGCAAGGAATGTGATGCTGAGGATGCTGAACTGAGGCATGTGGAGATACTTTTTGCCATGGCCAGATCACATATCTCAGTGTAGCTCATAAGTTGATTACAGGACCACCAGAAGATAAATTTATTTAACTGCTGTAAACATTACGCTACCAATAAGTAATAAACTTACTAGGGAATGCTGTGTTTTGCTATGCCTTGTTTTGTACCAAGGGTTGAGGAAAATGTGTGTAAACCCAGAGGATGTCAGAGTGAAAAATAACAGATGACTCCTTAGACTGAAGTTTTCTGTGATGGAAAGGCTGAGGGGTCACACCTTTGCAGCAGTGAAACCTATTGATCCTGAGAGGATACAGCACTTTACCATGGTCAGCATAACAATTCCCAAATTCCTGGATTCTCCTGAAACAGAATGAGGAAGAAAATCACACTGTGCACATTTACACAACAGCACTTTAGGAGGAGAGACCCCTCATTTGGTAGTCAAGAAAGACACAACTGTGAATGTGGCTACCAGAAAATGAAATTATCCAAATACAATTTGATGGCAGACATGGAAATATGCCAAGTTTAAAGGATTCCTTGTGCAGAGTTAGATACTTGCCTCTTCTTCCATGTAGCCTCCTTCTGTTTAAGAAAAGCATTTAATATGTAACGTGATTTTTTTTCCTTTATCACATTTTTTGTGTGGTAACCCAAACACATTTGTATGTGTTTAGCTCTGATTTTGATGGGAATTTGATGCAGCTTGAAATTAAGTGCATGTGCTTTACTGAGCAATGACCGTAGGGAAAGTCCTGATCATCTGCCTGTCTGTAATCAGCCTGCTGATCCACAGAAGGCAAAACTGGTGGACAGGGTGCAGAAAGCAGAAAGCAGTGCTGGACTAAACTGGCCAAGCCTGAGGGAACATGTAGAGAGCCACCTAAGGAGATGGAAGCAGCAAAATCCCTTCCAATGCAGAGTTGGAGTATGAAGAAATTCATTACCAATTTTATCTGATATCAGCAGAAACAGACTGGGGCTGCAGGAGCAAAGGCAGCTGTGCAGCTTCCTGAAGTTTTGTAATCTGTGGCAATGCCTGAAGAGTTTTCTTCTCAGATGAGTGACCAAGTTGTACATCAGCAGCTGGTCACTAAGAGCGTGTGGTCATAGCTGCTGTGTCTGTGTGACAGCAGGGATGTGGCCATGTCACCACTGCCTAGAGGAGCTCAACCTTGAAAACACTTTAATAATGTACAGTTCTTCAGGTTTCAATTAGTAATTGCTCTGGCTTGGGCCTGCTCTAATAAAACATCTCACAGTTCAGCCTCAGGGGACTTTTTGAGTGGAGGACCACATCTTGGTCAATGCTAATCTATTAGCACTGTATGAACAAAATTCAGTTAAACTTTTCTTGCTGCTCTTCGTGATCAGAGGTTTTGCTGAGGTGTTGCAGCTGAAGGCTCCAGCAGAAAATTATGTCCCTTTCAGGTCTTGTGTTGATACTTAATCTTTATTACTTTATCAGGAAATTGCATCACTTACCACATTGACTTTTTTAAAGATGGACAGTGTTAAAAGCTTAGGATGCAAACAGAAAATATAATGATGTCAGTATGGTCTTAATTTCTAAGTAAGTCTACAGAAAGGAGAAGCTAATGCAATAAGTCTGTGTCTGACCTGAAATGACTTCCTCTTTTAAAAACCTTAAATACTGTTTTGCACAAGACAGCTGCACAAATCTTTGGGCAGAAAAGTGAAGAACAACCTGAAAACCACAGGGAGCATGTTAGGCAGACTGAATGTAATCAGCTAAAATGGGATTTGGCTAGGACACCAGAATTAATTCAAGAATGTTGTGTGTGGGTTGAATGGGCAGAAGAGGTGAGGGTGCTGCTGGATGTCCCAGGGCAGTGAGGACAGGCAGGCAGGACACTGCACTGGGCAGGAGCACGGGCTCAGAACTGGCTCACAGGGGAAGGGCAGTGTCTTTGATTTGTGCTGAAGTGGGGTAGCTCAAAGCTACATGAGAAGCAGCTTTTGAACTGTTTTGAGAGTGGTGCTTTTCTGGTCTGCTTCTTCTGCACCAGTAAGAGAGGGCAACCCACGATGAAGCAGGGAGATTCCAGTAGATGAGATATATAACTGGAAATGAGAACACCTTGGTTGTTCTGTATTGCTAGGCCTTGGGGAAAAAGGGTGCTTAAACCTGGTGATTTACTTTGCCTGCCCAGAAAAGAGGATAACAGCATTTTCTTATTAAAAACAATCTGAGGCTTAATTCCTTGCAAGGTGGTGTGATATTTTGGAAGAAATTTTTCTAAAATGGTAAGTAAACCAGTGCTGTTGAAGATTGAACATTTTAGCTTCACTCAAGCTGTGAAGTGGTAGCGTCCACAGGGAGCTAAAGCACACACTGGGAAACTGCTGATGTATTCATTTTGATTTCTGGAAGCATTTAATGAGGGACCTACTGGTGAAATGAGAAAGAAGTGAAGTTCAGACTCTAGAATGTAATTTTTCCTGAACTATTGTTGGAGATAATATTAAAATCCATCCCTCCATCTACCATATTTTTTTTAACCAACATCTCAGAGCTAGAGTTAACTTCAGAAACAGAAATGTTATATTTTGTATTTCCCTTCTCCTTATTGAATCATACCTTGGTGAGAATGCATGGGCCCAAAATTTAGTAAATCATAGAAAAGATTCAGAGAAATCTTATTTTTTTCTTCCAAAATTCCTCTCCAGAGGAGCAAGGCAGAAAATGAAGTCACTCTAATTCCATTTATCCTGTGATTCAAATCTTTTGCAATTCCTGTGTTACATTATAAATTTTAGAATCAGGGCTACAGGGTTTTTTTTAGCATTCTTTCTGCATATGATTGGGCATGGCTCTGCCTTAGTGTAGGGATTAGGGCATGAAATTAGTGCCTTATTTCTCTTTTCTGCATGTGGTTTTCAGGCTTTTTCTGTTTTGTTCAGAGCAGTAGCTCAAAGGGATTGACTCTGCTGCTTTTGCTGGGCACCAGCAGAGCCTGTCAGAGCAGCAGAGCATCTCTGACATTCAACACACTTTCTAGGGTGCTTTAGTGGGCATGGCTAAAATGAAATAAAAATTCATGCTTTTCTAGGGAGCTCCTTCATGTTAAAGCCAAAGAAGAGAATTTTTTTTCTTTCATTCTATAGGTAATGGATCACACATTCAGCCAAATAGAAGTCAAGTATGTGGTTGTGGTTAAGGTACTATCATTCTGTTGAAGCAAACAGCAAAGTCAATCAATTACATGTTAGCATTAAAGAAAATTTAAATCTTCTCTGTAATGCAGCTTATCTGTTTTCTCTGTTAGCCTCAGGACTTAACCACCTGGCAGGTACTTATCTATTGTGTCTGAACTTGTACCCTAACACTTATTCTAATTTCCAAAATATCATTTCATCTTATCTACTCTTGTACTTTTCTGTTTTGTAATGAGATTTTGTCAGAATATCTACAGAAGAGCTCTTTTTCCTCCCACACTAATTCTTGCCACTTCACAAGCTCTACTTCATCTGCTCCATGAACAATTGCTTCTAAATGCATTGAAGTGCTTTTTGCAGTTTCTTTGTTTATAGCACTGAAATACATGTGTTTGTCCTCCATGGAGAAGCAGGATAATGTTTGGTTTAGAAAATAAGACATACTTGACTTAATTTTTTCTTTAAACAATTGACTCTGTGTTGAACTTTTGTTGTTTGATTTTAAAAGAGAGGACTTGGTGTCTTAAGGGGAATGTGTAGCTGAGAAGATGAACGTATCAGTAAGAATTTAAACCCAAGTACAATCAGATATCAGCAATTAATAAGATGATACTTTTCCCCTGTAAGATCTATTAACTTCACAGCAAATGTGAAGCAAGCAGTCACTATGGCAGGTGTTATCAGTCAGATAGGAATGAAATACAAAAAGGTCATGCAGGTTGCTCAGCTGAGGCAGTGCTCTCTCCTATTGTAAACCAGTGAGGGTTGTGTCAGATTTGACATATGAGCATGTGTCAGGTGCACTTTTTTTGGCCTTAAAAAAAAAAGAAAAATCAGGGTCTCCAGAAAGAGTAGAGATAGAGTATTATATGTGGGGAAATAGAAATCCTGGGCGTGGGATTGGTACATTGTGTCTCTTACTGGGTTTATTCAAGGAGCTGAGCAGCTTGAGGCAATATGGAAGAAATAAAAGCTTGACAAAACAGTGCTAAAATAGGTCTAGAGGAACAGGGAAATTGACAGGTGAAGAGAGTAACCAGACTGCCAGAAAATGTTTCAAACCAAGTGTATTTGTTTTTTGGTTTTCAAAACTGAGTTTCTTGAAGACAGGATCCAGGGCAGGTTATTGTGCAGTTACTGGGGGTAGAGAAGGGAAAGATGAACTGAGACTTTTTGTGCATAGTTTGTGTGGGAGGAGGCCAGCCCTCTGCTGGTGTGTCAGCCTGGAAACGAATCTCTGCTGGCAAAGATTTCTCTCAGTGTAGAAGCAGAGAAAATAAAATTTCATATGCCTTATCACTGAAAAAGCATTGTGAGCCAGAAAAGGGGTATTCTTAAAGAATGTTAAGAATTCTTAAAAATGGTTGTTGAACTTTCTGCATACCTGGAAGATGCCTTTTTACCAAGCTTAATCCAGAATAATGTCTACATAGAAAGAAAACCACATCAAAACAAACAATATATTATATTTTCAATCTGTCCCACCTTCCAGTAACAGCTATCCATGGACGGGCTGAGACAGAAGCCATATAATAGAACACAAAATATTACCCACAAGGGTATATAAAGTTATTTGTTGTAGGTCTGGATGCTATTTGGCTCCCAGGCAGTTGAGGTGAGTCTGTGACTAAAGGATCTCACACATTTCTGTGCCCACCAGGCAGTACCAGAACCAGAGACTGACCTATCTATGGCAATTTTGAGTGTATTTTGAATTCTTTACAGGATTAAGGAATTTTTCAAACATATGAGGATTTATACTGAAACTTTATGAATCTATATGAAAAATAAACTGTTTTCCAAGATTTTAGTACTCCTGTTCCTAGATATTTTTGAAGAGCAGTCTGAAGTGTTTTGAGATGATGTGAATAATTTTATTTTGATAAATCCCCTGTGGTAAGTGTTCCGAAGCAGAGAGAAATACAGTAGTAAAGAACTGTTGATGGAAAACACAAACAGCAGTGAGAAGATGGATGGACTGAAGTTGGAAACAAGGCTAGATAAATCTAAGGTAATTTAAAGGAATTAAGAGCATATAGTAAAATTGACAGATGAGTGATATGAAAACCAGATTAGAGCTCAATGCTGAGAGAAGACATGGCATTGTGGATAACTGATAATATGGAGTGTAATATGCCTGGTGAAGCATGGCAGAAGGAAAGGTTTTATTTCTGTGATTTGATCTTGGTGTTTATTAAGACGGTGTAGTTTGACAAACTCAGTTGGAGAAAGGACAATAAAAATAGAGCAGCAAGGGGCCAGAGAGGAGGAGAACACAAAGTTTATGGAAAGCAGAAGCAGCCAGAAGAAGCTTCCTGACACCTCTGGGGCTCCTAAGCTCAGAAGCAGGCAGGCTGATGATGTCCCCAGGGTCTCAGGCCTGCAGGGAAGAGCTTTCCTAGAGATAGGAAAGGTAACAGTCCCTGGGGTAGAGTTGTTTTCCTCAGCCTCTCCAAGGACTCAGGCTGTTCTGAGGTGATTGGCTTGGAGCTGGTTCTGTATCTGGGCAAAAATATGTGATATTCCTTAAACTGCTGTCATGAAAGGCATGCTTTAAAACTTCAGGAGCCTGGCATGAATAGAAGCAGCTATCTGGGCTGCTTGGTTCCATGATCTATTTCAAACATACTTGACAGTGAGGCACACTATGAATGTTTTTAGGCTTTTCCCCTAATAATTTGTGATGCCATCACCTTATTTATACAGCTGAGGTTGGCAGCTCATATGTTTCCATGAAAATGCTGTAGAAAGTGTCAGGAAAAAAATAGTATAATTCAGTTTAAAAAGGGAATTAATCAAGAGACTTGAATCTTCTGGAAATGAGGCTTCTTTAGTTCAAGAGCTCAGGAAATTTTTTCCCTACTAAATTTTAAAATATAAGGCATTTTTTGTTAAAAATGAAATAAAACAAGGAAGATCACATTGGACTGAAATTGGTCACCCCTCTGAAAAACCCTTGACTTTTGACATGCCAATGGCAAAGCAGGCAGAACAGAACAACTGCAGTCTGAATAAACTTGAGGTTACCCATGCTGGGTTAACAGAGACAGAGATATTCCCTGTAGGACATGGTTGTTTTCCTTCTCAACCATCTCAGCAAGTCATGAACCTGAAAGAGAACTCCTAGGGAGAGCTCATTTTTCAGGCATTCTGCAATTGTCATCTTTTCACTTTTATATATGCTGTAGAAGTGTTCTACAGTAGAAAAAAACCTGAAGAGCAGCTTTTGAAGTGCAAGGACAAATCAATCAATTAAAAGCTGTTATGAAGATAAGAGCAATGCTGCCTGCCTTTCATGGTATCTTTGTTCAGCACCTAAAAGTGAAAGGTTCAGATCTAACTAGTCTCAGGCACAGTAATTTGAATTTATAGGTGTTTGTGGCTTAGCAGATGATGTGGAATCTGTCCATAGATACAATTTGAAAGGAATCCTCTGAGGTCTCAGCACAAAAATGTGTTTGGAGAAACTGCCTTTGTACTCCATGACAAAAGTGATTGTGTGCAACCAGCTCTTAATTCCAGTTTTGACAAATTGGCTTGATTTGTCTTTCTAAGTGCATTAAAAGATGGCCATTAAAGAATTTGGAAGCATAGGATGTGTTTCAATGTAAATAAACATTGCAGTTATTGTTTCTAAGTAGCTGAAAAATAAAGTAAGCACAAATAAGTGAACAGTGTACTTTTAGTATCAGGATTTACTGCCTTTACTGTGATTACCTTTCAACAGTAAATTGGAGAAGAAACAAAAAACATACATGCAGAGTTCTTTTTGTACTGGCCTCCACGGTTATTGCTGAGCATTTTCTGCACAGATTAGAAATGGAAAAAGTTCAAATTAATTTTCTTTTCATATTTTAATGCCATAGCACATGTATTTAGTATAGTTTAAAAATGGGTTTGAAGAACAAAAGCAAAAAAATAAGTGTTCATGATCACACTTGTGGAAGTTACAAATAGGCACAAACCTGTCTCTTTGAAGCTGAGAAACCTGGCAATTAATATGCAACAAGGTTGGTTTTATTCAAAAAAACCTTTAAGTCAGGCTTCTAAGCAAATTCTAAATTTGGAATACTTAATTTTTCAAGGGGCTTCAGTTGCAGAAGCTCCATAGGAATACAGTCTGCTCTCTTCTGAGAGCACTTTTCCAGTGACATGTTTGCATGATCCAGATGTTTGCATGTGTGTATTTTGTGGAACCAGCTGATTTGCACCATTTATTTCCCATTTTTGCACCTGCTGGTGCTAATAGGTTTTTACATCCCCAGCTTTCAGGAGAGCACCTCCATTCCTCTGGGGGTGACCCAGCAGAGCAGGGGTCTGTGAAATGTGGTCACCTGAAGCTGCATCACTCCTTGGCAGCGATGGGGCCCCGAAAGGCAGCACTTTTCATGAACTTCTCCCACATCTGTAACTGCTCTTGCCAGAAAACTCCTTTGCTGGGGTGTGTGCTAAGAATGAAATCCCATCAGCACAAACCCATCCTCCTCATCTGAAAGCTTCAATAAATCCTTTTTGTGGACTTCGGGTTAATTATGATTAATTAATGATTGATGTAGAGAATACCCAGTGTTGGTTTTCTGTGGTTCTTTTTTCAGCCACAAGTTTTCTGGAGGAAACTTCAGGATTTCTCACGTGGAGGTGGAAATATTCATTCTTCTATGGGTTTTCTGTGGCAAGGCTAGCTGTTTTTATTTTCAAACTAGCCTACAGCAGGACACACCCTGTGCAATATCACTGGGTGCCTTTTCAGCTTCTGCTTGTTGTCATTTCAAAAAGCAGGGTAGGAGGGGAGTATATTAAATTTGCCTATCAAATTATCCAGGTTTGCCTCTTGCCCTTAAACAGACAGTATCCTGAGTTTGTGATGCCATCAGAGACTTTCAATTCAAGCATCTTATTCAATTGCCTCATTACTGTGGAATGAACAGGTTGAGAAAGATTTCGTTCCTTAAATTCAGCTGTCTCCAAAAAAACCAAACAAATTTAAGGCACCATAAATATATTGGTTCTTCAGTCAGCAGCAAGATGAAGCCCCTCATTTCTTTGCTCTGGTGTGATTTATCACATCAGGAGGGGATATATGAAATTAGAAAACTATCACAGGATTTTACTATTCCATGGGGAAGAGAGGCAGAGTGGAGATGAATCATGTACAACCCACCTTAATTCTGCATTTTGATAGTTCACACTTCACAAAACAGTAACAGATTCTAGATAATATAATTGCCATAGCCTTTCTTTCAGGAATTTTTAGGTAATTGTGGATGAGTGTACACCATAACCCCTGTTTAGGAGAAGTCACTGGCATGTGATTCTTTCCCTGGCATTAGTGAGAAGGGGAATTCAAGCAGATCTTTCCCCTTGTGGAATGCCTTAGGCTGGCCAAAGCCATGGAGTGAAGATACCCAGTGAAAATAGCTGCAACCTCGTCACTACAGCACCACAGCAGGCAATGATGAGGTGGGCTTTTAAACACATCGAATTTTAGGATGATTTTTTTTGCCACTCTATTAAATTTTATCTGTCTGGGACTGCTTAAAGATTAGATCAAGAACCAAATAAATATTAGCCAATAAAAGCATGCTAAAAAAACCTTGAAGTACTCTAAATATATTGAAGTTTTGAGTCACTTAAGTTTTTGGCCATACTTTTTCCTATTTTGAGTAGCTAGATGACTGCATTTGATCTGATTCCCATGTTTTGCTATCATCATTTTCTGGTTACAGAATTGTAGAATTATTTGTTACAGATGGATGTCTGGAGACCAATTAGTTGCTCAGACTGAGTTGACTTATCAATTTAATGAGAATTTTGACTTTCTTGATCCTATTTTCGAGACAAATGCAGAGCAGCTTCCATATTTGTCCTTTTCTCTAACAAAATAGTGGCAAACTTCCTTATTGTTACTGGAAGCATTTCAAAAACACAGTAAAAACAGTTCTGTGATTTTTAAAAAAAGTTTTTCTTTATTTGTTAGTTCCCTTCAATCTTGCTTTGTTATTATTCCTGATTTTTTTTTCCTGTTCACCTCAAGCTTCCTAGGCTTGTGAACTAGAGCTTACAAGAAGCAAGAAAATGGGAACTTTTTCTTCAGTGAAGAGTTTTCTGAGTCCCCACTTCTGCAATAGCTGTAGAAGGAGGGTTCTGCTTTTCCTGGTAGCAAATGCTGTTTCAACACTGATATTCTGAAATAAGGTAGTTATTCATGGTGACATACATAAAAAAAAAAAAAAAAATAAATTCCATATTTCACAGGCCTAACAAATGGCATATGAATGTGACTCCTGAGAATAAAATCAAACTTTATATGCTTCTGAAGAAGTTCTTTTCTGTTCTGACTTAGAAACTTAGCCCTGAACTTATAATTGCTGGTTTATGTTGGCTCACATAAAAATGTACAGAAAAAGCATTCCAGGACTCAAGGGAGTAGAGAAATACCTACAATACAAGCCTGAGATACAAAGAAAACTAGAGATAGTAGTGGCTTTAGTTATCTGCTTATTACAGGATATTATGAAACTGAGACAAATACTATATTTAAATAAGAGTTATTTTATTAACTAGTTAAAACAATTAAAACTTCACCAACATTAGAACACAGATCCACGGTGCCAAATGGAATTGATACTACCTCAATGACTCAAGAATTCCCCAGATTTTAGAAAAGGTGCTCAGCTGATCTGTAGGTTATGTTAAAAACAGATTTTCAGTTGTACCTCCATATCTCTAGCCACAGAACAATGGAGTCCTATTTCATGGGAATATCCAGTCACTGTTTTAAATACATTTACAAAGGCTTGGATTAGAAAACCTGCCTAGGGGTGAGCACTCCATTCTTTTTGCTCCCAGTGAGATTAAATCTGGCTCTTCTGACTGTTTCCATGCATGCTTTTTTTTTTTTACTAGTGGTTCTCTGAATATTAACACTGTTAGAAATATAATAACAGAAATATCTGTTGGGGTTTTTTAAAAATCTTTATCCAATCTGATTTCTCCACTAAACTGCTTCTGCTTTCCCTCACTTGAGTGTGTTGGTTTAGTGGCAACTTATTAATGAAGTTGAAATGATTCAGTGATATCAAGAGGAGAGAAAATATCTTTATGAGGATTATATATTTTTCACCTACTAAGGATGGATGTAGTACCCAAGTTAGACTTAAGCCCTTATTTCAATGATTTGCTACTTTGTAATAAGATGATAGCAAACAGCAAAATACAACCTAGATTCAGTCTTGTCTAAAGTAAATTTTTCTGACAGTGCATCTACTTGGATTGTACCTGGAACTCCATCCAGACAGGTTGAACTGACAATTTGGTATCAAGTCTTTTTAAGTGTGGGTAATCTCTGTGAACAGCATGGTAATATTGAGTCCTAGTCACTTTTTGTACTTCCCTATCTGTAGAAAGGCAGAAATAAATTATTAGTTAGAGCTAGAAAGAATGAACTAATTTTGGTCATGACTTCATATTCACAAAAGATAAGACAGAATTAATGTATTAGTATTTTTTTAAAGAATTTGTTCATCTTATTCTCTCCATTTTGTCTTTCTGGTTTCAAGTCTATCTGCACATAACAGGTACACAGAACAGCACTTGAAAGTGAATTACATCTTAGAACAAATACCTATTTATGTTTATTCCTAATTCCTGTCATTGTATGCAATTGAAGTGCAATTCATATAACAGCTCACAGTTACAGATGTGACAGGAGAGGCACTGTAATATTTGTGATAGTGTGGGGAAAACTGCCTTTACATTCTTTAAATTTTTTTCTAAAACTATGCTTTTAAGTTTTATTTTTTCAGGCTTCACTTTATTGAAAAATTGATCACCCACACATCTGGTAATGCATTTCCTTCTGTGAAACACTTGGTTTAGTGTTGCCACGTGTGGAGGGTACTGATGTCTTCTGGTGCTGTTGCACCTGTTTTACAAAGGAGAGAAGGATGATCTCCAGTGGTCTTTTTTCCTTTTTAATGTGATTGTCAAGTTTCTCCCTCGGTTTTGTAGTGGTCCATCCATTTCACTTCACCTCCTGTAACATTCAAAAGCTTTTACCAGCTCATCCCTTGCATCAGACACAGCTGGCACACTTGAGGTGCTCTCCCAGATGGGTACAGCCAAGTTGTGGCTAAAATGTGATGGCTCTCTGCTCTGCTTGTTCTGCTTCTACAAAAATAACCCAGGTATGCTCAGCCCAGGTGCCTTCAAATGAGTTTTCTTTAGTAGTTAAGTGACAGAATAACACATTAGCATTTCAGTGAGGTGCTTGGTGATTCATTTTCTTCTTGAAACTTCTTAATTTGCATATATCATATTGTTCTTTTTCACTGAAATTAAAGTTGTGGAGAGACAGGAATTTATATTTCAATTGATGTGTTTATTCATACTGTATTACATGCTTGGTTCTTTTTCTTCTACCTTCTTGGTACAATAAATGGTTTATTTTCACAGTTCTGCTGTTTTTTTTTTTTTAATGTTTCAAGGTGTCTGAAAAGTGATTCTGAATTTTGATCCTTTATGATCTCCAATTCCTTCCAGATCTTACAGCCTGAATTCTGAAAGTTTGGGTGTATTTCTGCATTCCCAAAACTGAGCTGCAGCACCTGTGCATGGTTTGGGATGGGAAATTCAGAGTTAAGGACAACAGAGAGAAACCTGCTGCACACAGAGGACAAAAGATTTTGACATAATTCCTCTTGAGCTCCAGCTGCATCCATAGGCTTCAAGAGAGTTGCAGTGTTTTAACTAAGGCTACTGCTGAAATAGCAAAGTAATCTACAGCTGGTACATGTTTGTTGTAGGGAGTGTTTTGTGTCTCTATAATGCACAGATTTAGAAAGAATTGCACTTACTGATCCCCCTCCCAATCCTCCTTCACTTCCTGTTCTTTTCCTTCCCAAATTCCAAGTTTTTGGGGGTTTTTAGGCCCTCCCCACTGGACTAGATAATGCCAATTAACTTTATGAGCATTCCCAGGGGGATTTTTGATTTGTATTTTCCCCCCAGCTATCTTCCAAGACAGTGAGCCAGTCTTCAAAGCTGCTGCGAGCTGGGAGTTCCCTGTAGAACAGGGAAACAACTGGGGAGTTTAGCACCCTTTGAAGGCAGGGCTGAGTGTTTATTTCCTCTGTTTGATCACTGGGCTCCTTCTGTCAGGATTACACTGATATTGGCTGGTAACACTGGCTTGGCTCTGAACCCAGCATAACTCAGTTAGCCAAATTTTACTTCCCTGTGTTTGCCTGCCTGCTTTCTTCTCTGAGCTTTCTCTGTAGATCAAACTCTCCTGAGCTAAAAAGCTGAGCTAGCTAAATCCCCCCAGTAGTTTCATTCAGGATTTTGTTATGACTCATGGGACTTGAAAAAATGAAAAACAAATAAATGAGCTTTTCCTGAAATGCTATTCCCTGAGTGACCTGTCTCACCTCTCACAAAAAGGGTGCAGAGATAAAGGAGATTTTAGGCTGACTATACCAAAATCTGAATTAGAGATAAAATATTTTATTCTTCTAACTCTTCTTCAAAGAGGCTGACTGACCTGCTTAAAGAAGAGGATATCCTCATCTATAGAGTAAGGAGACTGAGTAACAGAATCATTTATTACTAAATAATAAATGGTGTGCTTTCTTTTCCAGCCATGTTTGGGTGTGTACTGGTTGGGCTGTACATTTAGGGTATTGTCCTTGCTATTTTTAGAAACAGATGCAAAACATCTGCAGAAAGCCTGTGTGAAATCTCTGGTTTATTGTTGCTCCAGCCTCCTGCCTGCAGGATAGACAGTTCTCCTGGGGCTGACTGGCATCCTGGACTGCTCATTATAGAGAACATCCACGACATCAAAACACAATATTTTTGCCAACTTTGTGAAAAATGTGGATCAAACATATGCCTGCTAAGCCTTCTGGGGCTTCTTTCAGTGCAGAGCCCCACTGGGGAAGTCCAGTCTGCTGCTTCAGTGGTGCTCAGGGTGGCAGAGGCAGCGCAGCAGCTCCTCTGCCAGCTGTGCTGGGTATGAACAGGCTGCCTGCTGTCCCACAGATTCCTGGTTTTCCCAGCAGTTCCTTGGACTAATTCTCTTATTTCTCTGACACTGACTGGGTAAACAAACATGCAGCTCTGGGATTATAGCTAAAAGAGGAGGAATCAAAAACCTGCCCTGTGCTATATATACTTTCCTCCTGAGGAGGCATAGCTTGTCCTCAGCTCTCACTGGGAATTCTGTTCTTGTAGTAGGAAATGGGCAGTTTTACCTGCATGAGCCTTTGGCAAGATGGAGGAGGAACTGCAGTCATATTTTGCTTCTTGCTTTTAAAACAGCTGGCCACATAATCTAGAAATTTCAGCTACAAGATGTATTTTTCTTTTAAATGGCCACATTTAGCCAGTTGCAGGACTTGGCAGGCTGCAGGAGCTGGGAGGACAGAACTGTACTCTGTGCAGTGTCCTGTCTCTTGTGAAGGTACAGAGGCTCTGTGGGAAGAGGAGGTGGTCTGCTCCTGTCTGACTTCAGACATCACAAACCCAAGCACACCTGGTTTCCCAACCCTTGCTGCTCCTGCCCCAGCTAAACCCCTCTTGTCACAGTGCCCTCTCTTTTCCCTTGCATTTCCTCCTCAGCATCCCAGGTGTCCCGCTGGGAGCATCAGCATGCCCATGTGTGCTTTGCAAAATAAGAGTGGGAAAGCATTAGGGGCTCCAGACCCTCTGTAAGGTCTGGGTCTGAGCATGAACAGGCTCCACCACTGTCTTTTGTGGAACTTCTCATCAGCAATGTATAAAAATATATATAAATAAATCCATAAAGGTCGAAGCTTTCTTCCTTATTTTGCCCCACTGCCTCTTCTCCCCAGATTTAAGATGAAGAATCAGCAAAGAGAACGATGGGAGCCTTAGGCAAAGTGCTGTGGAGATGAGATTGGAAAGGAAGAAAAAGAAAGCTGAAAACTTTCAGCACAGTCTGTCAGCCTTGGGCATGGAATATGAACCTAACAGGTCTGGAAAGACTTCACCAATGACTAATGATTGTGTCCTTCTCTGCAAACCCTTTGTAATATCTGCTGCAAATTATGTTTTCATAGTTAAATAAGTACATGGGGCAACTGAGTGTGCTTTCTGAAATGTCTTTGTAGATGCCCTGCCTGTATTTTTTCCCTTGCCTGTGCTGGACAGGTTCAGCACAGCTGTAAAACTGTGGCCATGTGGGACCCACTGTAACCCAAACCTTAGATATATTTTTCTCTTTTAAGAAACCTTATAGGCAGGCCAGCCTCAGGGTGAGCTGTGAAAATATAAGTGGCTAAAGTAAGAACTAAGGCCAACTAAGTAAGAATTTCCAACTAAGGCCATAGTAATAAAATAATTATAGCTGGTATTGGTTGACTTAAACTGCTGACTGAAGCTGTGCTGCATCAAGGTGCTGTGACAGCAGAATATCAAACTCCTGCCTTTAAAATAAGCCCACTTTGGAGCTTCTGGACCATATTCACTGGTGTGTCACTTCTGCTTATACTGGTGTGAAATTAATTATAAGCAAGCATTTATTGCAGTATGGTAGAACAGGACAACTGTGTCTTCATTTATTACCATGTCACTGAGACAGCAAATAAAGCCCAATTCTTCCCTGATGGAGATGTGCAGAAAATACCCTGGAAGTCTCTGTAGGAGTTCTTACAGGTCTGAATGCATTAAAGAAGTGAGTTAGAGGATGCTATTTGCTTTTTTCCTTGGAGATCATGCTGTATAATTGCAATATGGTCCTTCTGGAAAGCTCCTATGATCTGGTTACAGCACCACTGTGGTGATCCCTGCTTAAAGAGTGACCCAATACGAGACTGACAAACTGGGGTAAGAAGTCCATGGCTAAGCATAAGTAAAGAAATTGATCATTTTTTTTATCATATGATTTTATGTGTAAACTATTTGCCCAAAGCATAAGAAATATTTTTTTTTAGTATCTAGGTCAGATTTCTAGTGTAAAAATGAGATTTTAAAGACTGCATGTTTACTTTAGTGGTATTGTGCAATATTAATTCATTGAACATTATTTGGGTATTGTTATAGGTTAAAAAAAAGGCAAATAAAGCACCATAAACTCATTGAATCATGAATATTCAATGGTTTCTTTTCACCTGAATATACTTGAATATAAATACATAAATTCCTGAAAACAAGCTCTCCCCCAAATTACCCTTGAAACATTGTTACCTCTTTCAAATCTATTCATTAGGTAGCCCAAGAAATATATAAACAAGCTGTTCTGTTTCATGGTGCTTACTTTTTGTTTCTTTGGCCTTACAAGCAGTTTTACTGGAGCAGAAGAGGGAAACCAGGAGGGAAACCTGTATTTTATACTGTGATAATATGATCTGGTAGGTTCTCAAATGCAATACATATGCAAATCAGAAGCTCTTGAAATGATTTCAGCCACTTTTAGAATTACATCAGGGAGAAGAACATAAAGAAACTTGCCCAGATTCACTGCACTTATTAGGAAATGCCTCAGAAACCTCCCTGGTGAAATGCAAATGAGATTCATAAGTCAATACAGAGATGCAACAGAACCAGCCCTGTGAAGATCAACTTCCCAGAGACATCCTGACAGCCTCAGCGTCCCTCTTTTAACTTCTTGCATTATAAATTCACGACTCTCAAATCTGTTGTATGTTATGAATTTGTAAATTGAAACCATGACCTTTTTAACTTAAAGCAGCAAAACCCACACAGGAAAGCAGATCCTTATAGGGAGAGCAACTGGGAAGTAGCACAGTGATGAAAATAAAAGTATGACATGGTTTGTCTTCTCCTTCCAGAGGAAACCCCACCATATTTTAAGCATAACTTTAGATTTTTTAGATTTTTTATTGTGTTGATTTCCAACTTTCATGACAGATGACTGTCAAATGAGGTTATGGCCAATAACTGGCATTCTGCTGCAGGCTAAAATGAAATGTTAACAAGGCTCTGACATGGCTCAGTCCCTCTATTTAGCAAAGAGATAGCAGCCTTTCTCTGCCTACCAAGAGCTAAAAGCCAGTTGCCAAGATCAGTCTGAGCTGGTTATTAGAGCAGCAGTTTTGCTTTTGTTCCCCCGAAAATCTGTCTCTGCATAACACACTGACAACAGCAGACAAACAGGAAAGCCAGTGTAGTTAGATTTAAAATCAGTGCACATCATGTGTTTATAGAATCTCTGAGAGCTTTTTATCTAATTATTTACTCTATATGCACAGCCAAAGGAAGAGTAGAAAGGGATATATAATACAATACCAGATTTTTTTCCCTACTGCAAGTAAATTAGTAATTTTGCCTGATTACTGCAGAAGTAATCAGGCAAAAGGGTTTTCTTTCTCTTTTCCTGGGTAGAAAAGTTGAGGTGGGTTGAAAGGTGATGTAAGATTTCTTTTTGAACCCTGTGTTCACCCTCTATGCCTGCATTTAAGCACTGAATCTTGTGTAATGGGTTGCAATATTTTCAATATCTTTCATGTAACTAAGAAATGATTATCTCATGTTTTCATCTGAAACCTTGTTGAAGAGAATTCAAGTTGTGGGTATATTGTGGCTTGTAGATACTTGAATGTTTTCCAGAATGGCTGCTGCACTTTTTCTTTAACATATTCTCCATTCTGTTTCTATCTGCTTGCTGCTTTCTCTTGACTTTAAACTGCAGATTTTTGGGGCTCAATTAATGCATTTTTTTGTGCAGATGTGACCAGTACACAGTGATCAGTCTGCTGGCTTTGGGGCTCTGAGAAACAGTCAGCTTTAGCTGATAACTAGTAAAGCAAATAACACTAGGAGTGGAGAGATGAAGCTCCAACAAAATTGGGTTAAAGATGTGAGAAGGAAAGAAAAGAGAATTAAACTGAGAGATGAAACCCATAGGCTGGGTAGGTGACCTTCTAGCATGTGCTGCAGCAGTACACAGCTGTGGAAATAATTGACACAGTTACAGGAGAGTCAGACTAATGTAATGATTAAACAAATCAGAACTCATGCTAGCCAGAGTCTGGATTGTTATGTATTATCTCACAGCCTTTCTCTGCTGCTCGGAGGGCTGGAGGATGGATGTGGAGAAAAGGACATGGCCAGACCTTTATTGGTTTAAATAACATAACATTTATTACCTTGAGCTGTCTCAGCTCTGCTAATGCTGAGTTAATTTAATGTTGCTGTGGACACCCTGGTGTTCTGATCTTTGTTGCAGGTGACAAAAGTATTATCTTTAAACTATTTGGAAGGGTGAATGATTTCTGTGTGCTTTCTTCTAGGTAAAGTGTTTCGATACAAGTTAGCATCAAATATGGATAGTTACCCCTTAAGTTCTCTTAGAACATAATCTTTTACTTATTATTCCTCTAAAGACAGTAGAAAGGGTGCTTCATTGCTATTGCTGTGCTTACTATGTATAAAATACCCACATGCACTGAATTACTCAAATGTAGGCCTCTGGTTCTGGAAACAAATATTTTCTGACTAAGGAAAAGGTCTTTACAATAGATTTTGATAGATAAATTAGTATCTTTGTGCCAGGGTGTTTGAATATACAAGATTTCCTTTTAAAATACCATCTTATTGTGAGATTTTTTTTTTGGTGGAATAGGTCTTTTTCCTCCCCCAAAGGATTACCTTAACTTGGACTTTAGGATAGACTTTTTCTTGGCAGGGATGCACTTTTTCCTGATTCCTAGTATCAATTATGTAGTTTTGAGATGTATTCTGGAATTAAAGGGCATTTAGCAGCTCATATACTCTGTGATGTGTGTTGTTCAGTAGAGTGTAGCTTCTGGAACAATGTCACCTTGATTGCAAGAAATAGTTTGAAAATAAGATTTCTGAATGTGCAGAAATCCATAAAGAAGACTAAGAAATCCTTGTGAAATCTGAGCCAAAATGTGTATTTTAAACAGTGTACAATTACAAATACAATTATTCACACGGCACATTTAATTTGATTTTTAGTTTTGGAGAGACCAGCTAAGTTTGGCTGATTTACTTTATGGAAAACAAATAATGACTCCTAAGAGGAAGTGCAGAACAATATTGGAGGGCACTTCAGGTTGTCTACCAGCAGACAAGCTGGAAAGCTCTGTGCCCATTTAACAAAGTGAATGTACACACTGGAAATCCTTGTGGCAGAGATCCTGTCTGCTCCTGTAAAGCATTCTGTGTAGCAGTGGGTCTGTGCTACCCAAATACCAGCAGGGCCAGTAGAAACAACAAGAAAACCCCTCTCATTTTGGGTGAGAATCCATCAAGGGAATCCAAGAAGAATGAGAAGGAATGATGTGTGAACAGAGAGCTTTTGATGAGTCACTGTTCCGAGG
This sequence comes from Parus major, assembly GCF_001522545.3. Taxonomy (NCBI): domain Eukaryota; kingdom Metazoa; phylum Chordata; class Aves; order Passeriformes; family Paridae; genus Parus; species Parus major. The sequence continues at coordinate 15,023,457 of NC_031772.1, read as the reverse complement.
AGCCTGCCAAGCCATTTCAAACTGTGGAAGAGAAGGAATAAAGAGCCCTTAGAGAGATGGAGCAGCGCCACAACAGGCGGGGTCTCCAAATAAACACCATAAACTGCAAGGATTCCTCCAAGCCAGGCAGGGAAAGGGGATTTATTGGTTTAAATAACGTAACAACCTGAGAGCTGTTGATGTGCTGTGTGGGAGAGAGGTATTGGCTGTGCCAGGAGAAGCAGTGAATCCCCGCTCCTTGGAGAGGCACAGGGATGGGGTCCTGCAGCTCTCTGGGCTTGTAGCATCCAGCACAGGAGCAGAAACTGGGCCTCTTCCTTGTGTTGGACAGTGCTGTAGTTTGTAATTAATTCCAGCTATGCAAAGAGCCAAAATCCTTTGGACCTGTGAGAGCCAGAGCTGTTTGTACCCTGGTTATCAAAGTTTCCATGAGGTTCTTCTGATTAAAAAGTTAATCAGAGAAGGCAATGAGAAGCCAAGACAAGCACTGAAACTCTCCTTGTTCCAGGCCAGGTGTTGTGCCTTGCAACACTCAAAACTTTCACCAGGCTGCCCAAGGAGGGGGGAACCTTCCCATAGCCAAAAAGGGTGGGTTTGTGCATCAGAATGGCACAAGGACTAAAGATTTTCATTCTCCTTCTTATCAATAGGCAGAATCTGAAGTAAAACAGGTCTTGCAAAGAGTTCCACTCTCTACTGACAATAGTGCTGCATGGAATTGGCCTCTGACTGCAGATCTAGGGACTGAAATTCACATAGAGTGACTTAACAAATTTAAGAAAAAATTATAATTTCTTTTTTGAATTTCTATAGAAGAACTGGATTCTTCTTGTTTAATTTAGATTTTTTTCTGGTTTTTTTTTTGTTGTTTTTTGTGGTTTTTTTTTTAAGGGGAAGGGGTGACTTTTTCTGGACAGATTCAAACTCCAAATATTAAAAGTACAAATGATTTTCCTTTCTGATTAAAATTTTAAGGAAATTAGATTTATGCACACATCAGTTCTTTTAAATATAAGCTCAATAATATTAAAGGTGCAGCCTCCACATGAGGAAATCAATAATAATAATTTAAGAACACTACATTTTTCTCTTCTCTGACATGCATACTTTCTAATTACAAAAGTATGGTTTTTATGCTATAGAAGAAGAGTAATTGAAGGAACTACTAATGTATGCATGATGTTTGATAGGAGTTTTGTATCAAACTATGTAGTTTGATAAGGAGTTTTGATTAACAATGTAGTATGCCAAGGGAGGAAAATGGATTGCCAAATGATACTCAGTAAGCAAAGTTCTGCAGTTCTAAGGACGAGGATGAACTAAGGGAATTTTTTAATAGAGCATGTGTGGATGAAGGCTTTGATTTTTGCATAAGTTGTGTGTGTTTTAGGGGTGTTAGTTGTCCCCAAAACACTGGTCCAAACAAGACTGTAGGACTGTAGCTCCTTGTGGATCTGATACAGACAGTAGAGCTGCAGATTTTGACTCTTCATAGGCTCAAGTGTCTCTTGTCCCAATGATTCTCTGATTCTGAGTTGGTGAAATGGGTGTGAACATGTCTTTAAGAATTTCCTATGAGCTCTCTGTTCATGAGTCTTTTATTTCAGATGATTAATAATAATAATAATAATAATAATAATAATAATAATAATAATAAAACAACTGTCAGTGCTTTCTGACACTGCCTTAGGGCAGTAGCTGTGTATGGGTTTGGAAAAGAACCCATAACAAATTATACACTTTGGTAAGAATTACTCATTGAAATTCACTCCAACTCAGGGATCCAGGAGCATCAACTGCAAAATCAAGCAAACTGGCTATTGAGCAAAACAAAGCAAAACTTGAAAGAAAAGTATTTGCCTGTTGGAAGCTGGACCTTGTGCAAGCAGGTGGCTTGATGCAGAGTGAATAACTAATCAACAGAAGATTTAGTCTTTGAGGCTGTTTCCCATTAGAGCTTTTCCTGTGTAAGCACTTATTGGCTGACCTCAAATAAAGTTATTTCATCCCTTTGAAATAACAGCTTACTTGCAGGGCATTTTATCCCCAGGTGACTGGTGTAATCACAAGTTAATAAATCATGTATATATCATGTAGATTTGCTTGTATTGCAGTATTAAGAGTCTTTAAAAGTATAAGAATGATTTTATTAGTGTGCAGGAAGGGCTGTGTGGGAGAGAAACTGAGGTGGTGAGTAACTAAAAAAGATGAGAAAGGACAGAGTAAAAATGGCTGCTGGACACATGGGTAGAAAAATTATCATGCTCATAATATTATCATCTACCCTTAGCAGCAGTGAGAAAGTTACTTGTGCTTACAAATGTAAAGACTGAATATAGGAAAACAAAAATAAGTAATGCAAGCTTGCATGTGATGTCACCTGGTAGTTTTGAGAGTGTCTTCTGCTACTTTTTCCAGGGAGTTGGATTACATTTATTTCAACTTTGGTGTCACTGAGAGCTAAACCTCAGTCTGTGGGTTTCAAAGCACCTCCAAGCAGAAATGTGTAATGTTTTGTCAGGCAACAATGTTGTCTCCTCCACCTCTGCTTTGAGCTGAAGGTAACAGATAGGAAATAAGAAATGGAGAGAAGGAAACTATAGAATTGCTTAATGTAAGAAAGGGCTTTTAACACAGTAAAAGTAAAAAATGTGTAAGGGTATGTTCTCTGGAAGCCAACACCCTTAGCTCTCTTGGGAGCTTGCACACCCACAAGCAATAAAAAGGAAACTATGCTTATGGACAAAAAAAATCTGATTTCAAAAGTCTGTTATTCCAGAGATGGACAAAATGATTTGAATGCTCATAAGCTAGCATAATTAATATATGGATTATGAATTTGGGCACTAGGCTAAACAGCAAAATTATATGAACCTTATTCTAAACCACTTCAGAAGTTCAATGCAGACTTAAACAGTTCCATTACATTTGTCTTGGAGGGAAATAGAAGAATGAAACCCTAATCCAAGATCTGATTTTAGCCAAAATAATTTCATAACCACTGGGTTTAACATTTTTGAAGGCAGTTTGATTTTTTTTTCCCTGAACATGATCTCTTATTTTTTAAGCAGTATGACTTTTCCCCTAAAGAAAATAATAAAGCCTGCACCAATCTAGTTTTAGAAGATGCTATAAAGAATATAGTTGAAGAGTTTCTCTGAACTCTCTACATTATAGGTGACAAAGTTATGGGTTGTATTTCTGATTACACCTTACCCTGTCTGTGGAATGGTTTAGTGCTCTTCCTACTTGGACACTCTCTCCATGCATCCCCAAACATGATACTCAGCCTTAACATACACTTGAACCTCTATAATTATTTAATAGAAGCTATTACTCATCACTTTGAAATTTTTCTACCTGTAAGCCTTCTACCTCACTGAGCAGGATGTAATTATGTCAGTAAAACCAGCAGCACTATAAATCTTTTGCTTTAAAACAGCTTGCTTCAAACAGCTATTTTAGTGTTTTAACAGAAGGTAAAAAGAGCCAGGTCTGTTTGTAACTTTGTTACCCAGAGCCAGCCTGACACTGCTGAGCATTAGGTAATGTTAGCAAAAAGGAGGCAGTGCCTACACATCTTATGTTAGCTGCTGCACTTTATAGAAAAACAAATATCAGTTTACAAAAGCAAATATCTGCAGAACAAAGAGCAAAAGCTGTAATTCCCACTTGGCAATGCTGGTAAATAACAGCAAAAGCGTTTCAGAGCTGTTGCAATGGCAGTGCTGGTGTGCAGCAGGGCAAACAGGTCTGCAGGAGTGACACACCTGCCAGTGCACCCCTCTGGCCAGTGTGCTTCTGCATGGCACCACAGATTTCTGCAGGTGCTCACTGCTCAGCCCAGCCTTCAGTGGGTTTGCAGTACAGAAACCTCTGTTTTTGTTACCCACATACTCTTACTTTCCTTGGATAGCATTAAAGGATAGGAGAAAAATCATCAGAAGGATGAAAAGGATAGAGAAAATCATCAGAAGTTGTCACATCTGTATGAAATAATTCTAAGCTTACTACAGGAATTTTGACTTCTCCTTTCTTTTTTCTTTTCTTTTTTTTTTTAACCAGACTGTTACCATCATCTTTTCCTCATGACTCTTTTTGTGTATTTTTGCATTCTGTGAGCTTTGGTGTATATCTTGGATTGTTGATCGTTATAATGTAATACATAGAAAAATGTAAAATTGCAGAAAAAAAAGGAAGGACTTTGAAGTTTTTTTTCTTACCTTTTAATGTGTTCCCACTGCACATAAGATAAAAGCAGCCAAAAATATTTCTACACCCAGTTGCTTTGTAGAGTTTGCTTGATCCTCAAGAGAAAAAAAAGCTTCTGTACTGGGTCCTTTTCTCCTTTTTAGGAAATGAAATAAAATTTTTCTAGGATAATCAAAAAATAGACACTTTCTAATAGGCTGAACATGATCTTGAGGAGTCCAAGCATTTTTTTTCTGTTAATACAAGGCAGAATGTAAAGTTTAAGTATACAAGTGAACTGCCCTGAATCTAATTTTCAGACTACCTTATCAGTACTTCTTCCTTTGCACATTATGATGGTCTAACAAGACTTGGATCAGCACCTCCTACGTTCCATTCTTTTGTGTCTTCTAATGTATGTGTGTACATATTTATATATATATTTATGCATGTTTGGTCTTTTTACTGAGATAAGGAGTTCAAAAATTACATTGATCCTGTATTTTTGCAGTGTGCTGGGGACCAAAAGTAAAGGCATTTCTGCTGCTTCCTTCCATTCCCTGCATAAGAAAGATGGGTGATGTCAGAAGGTATAGAAAGACCATGAATAATTTGATTAAGGAACTGAATTGAAGTATGGTCTGTGAGCGTGCTGTTATGAGTATTTGGGATCTGGGTTTTTAATGCAGTAGAATGGCAGACTCTGTGGCATGTTTTATTTCTCTGCTCCCTCCAAAGTGGTGATGGGAATCATTAGATTTCCTAGGATTTCTTATTAAGACTGCAAGTTTCACTGACTTTCATGAGCTGATCGATTTACCTGAAACTAACATAAAACCTTATTGGCACCATAATGCTCTTATTTGTATTTACCAATTAAAAAAAATTAAAAAAAAAATAAATAGGTAAAGGAGTTGGCTTTGTGCCATGATCTCTTCCCTGGGGTGCTTGTTCCAACCACCACCAGAGGGTGAAGGAACTCTTCTTAATGTCCAAAGTAAACCTCCCCTCACACAGCTTCAGCCATTCCCTTGGGTTCTGTCCTTGTCACCACAGAGAAGAGAACAGTGACCGCTCCTCTGATTCCCCTCACAAGGAAGGTGCAGACTGTGGGGAGGTCTGTCTTCAATCTCCTCCTCTCCAGACTCAATAAGCCAAGTCACCTCACCCTTTTTCATATGGTCTCCTCTAGATCCTTCACTACCTTTGTAGCCTCCTTTGGATGCTCTCTAATAGCTTTATATCCTTTTATTGTGGCCCTAGGACTTGAGGTGAGGCTGCCCCAGTCGGAGCAGAGTCAGACAATCCCTCCATTTTCTCTCAGGTGATGTTGTCCCTGCTGCACCCCAGGCCAGAGCTGTCCCCCTGGCTGCCAGGACACCTCTGGGATTTGTGTCCATCTTCACCCTGCCCAGGTCCCCCAGGCCCCTTTTGCAGCTGCTCCCCAGCCTCTCGTTCCCCAGGCTGTCCGTGAGTCAGTCCGTGGATGTCACCATTGGGAATGCTGTGGAGCTGGAAATTACCCTAACCTGGTAAGTGCTCGAATTGGAAACACAGATACAGATAGATATCTCAAGCAAACTTGCCAGTTCTATAATTGCTGTTAAATTAACAACTTAACGGACAGAAGCTCAATTTATATTTCATTATTATGCTGTGATACTCTGAATAATTTTTTTTCCTCTTACAAATATATAACTAAATCTTTCTTAACTGCATTTGTCTTAATTCCATTACTCAAGTTCTCACAATAACTGAGTTTTCAGGAAACATTCTCTGATATATTACTTAACAGTTAGTTCTTTGTAAGCTTTTATATTTTTTACATTTTTCAGCCACTATTTCATTGTGCCTTAAAATAAAAGCAAAGCTTAAAACCCATGATTTTCAGCCAGAGAGAATATTGAAATGAAAGCACATATAAGAAGGATCTAATTACAACACGCAAAAATAGAATGCTGCAAATCCTTCATTTTTAAAGAACTTTGTTTTGGATTGAAATTTAATCAAATTGCACTTTGAGTGTTTGAGTTCAAACAGAGAGGAAGGCTCAGAGTATTAACCCAGATCCTATAAACCCTTTCTCCTGTGATAAGTCCTTCTTCACCTGAGCAGTGTGACTGATGTCAGTGGCTGGAGTGCCCATCAGCCTCGAGTGATGGAGCACAGTTCCCAGGGAAATGAGCCTTTGCAGCTTTGGCAGAGCATGTTATGGCCACATAATGTGCCTGCATCAGTCTTCTGCTCTCTACATGACACAGGGAAAAGTTTCCATGGCCAGTGCAGACTCTGGCAGTCTGGAAGGATTAAAAGCAGTGATTGATTTGTCTGGGGGATGCCCAGGCTGCAAACAGTGCAGTGAAAGGAAATACCTGGTGGATGAGTCCCACCAGGTATTCAACCACAAAATAGGAATGGGAGTGGTTTGGGGAACATCCACTAAGAAGAGCCCACAAACCCAATAAACTAACACCTAAGGAATATGATTCATTCAGTTTTTCACAGTCATTCCAGAGAGACTGGCAGACAGAAAAAGAGAGAAAGAAATGGGAAAAAAGTGGCTGTATAACAGAACGAGTCACAAATGCCAAGTGTAAATAGGGACAGATTTTTTAAGCAGTTATTGATTCTTCTGCCTTTTCCTTCTGCTTTGACTGATACCTTCTATTCCCTCATACCACACAAAATTATTAATTTCTCATTTTTCTTACAGCAATTTTTCCATTTTCTTTGGTACTTAATGCATGACCCCTCAGGTTTCAGCACAGCTTCCACTTATCCTTCAGAAGTGGCTGCTCCTGCCCTGCATCCAAGTAATTAGTTGACTAAACCTGAGCCAATTGTGGGGAGCAGGAAGGAAACATGAACTGTGTGTTTTATTATTCAGACATTGCCTGAATCCCCTATGCATGTTGCTTGTCAATGTTCTGCACAAGGAGTGAAAACAATTCAGGTAAATAATCTGGTCAGAGGTTGCTTAACTTCAGTGAGAGATGAGGGATAAAAATATGGAGCAAGAAAGCAGGGAAGGTTAAATGAAAGAGTAGATTCAGGGGGAAATTCTGCAAATACGTTTTGTTCTTGTTTCTGCTTTTTATTCTTTTATTGAAATAAGAAGGATGATACATTTAATTTCACTCTGAAGCTCCTTGTACTATATGCAGAGGGTGCATCTTGGGGTTGTTTTGCTCTCTTTTAATGTCATTCAATTAAAATACAGTTTTGAAGTGGAGAGTGTAAAGCTCAATCTGAAATGTCTCAAATTTCCTCCCCCATATGTTCAATGAAATAATTCAGTAAATTTATCTGAATTCAATTTTTTTCAAGTGTCTTTACATTCAAAAATTATATTCAGCATCAAAATGCCCAAGTATAGTAAAATATGTAGTTAGAAAACACAAATAATTTATAGCTAAGTACAATCCTAATGTTCATGCAATATTTCTAGTGTACTAGAACATAGTACAAATGCCTAAATGAGATGAATCACCCTGAAAAAACTGAACTGAAAAATTGCTTTAACCTTTTTGAAACAATGCATTTTGACATTTCCAAAATGAAACAAGAGCCAAGATTTCACGTAGACTTTTCCCACTGAAGCTGTCATAAAAATCAACAAGTTCTCATGACGCATTTTGAAGGAGAATGTATTATGTTTTCAAGTTAGAAAATGGTACTGCAGTTAACCAGTATTTTTGTTACTTGATTCTACTGCTGAAGAGATTTGGGGACTGAGAGCATGGGCCTTGCTTGTCCTTTAGCTGGGTTTTTTTGGCATGTATTTTTTGGAACCCTTTTTCACCTTTAGTAGTTGAAATTCTGACGTCCAAGTCTACTTTACAGCAAGGACAACTAATCTGAGACAACTGCAGCAGGTCCAAACAACCACTACCCCCCCAGAATGCAGTGGTATGATGGTTATACAGAGCAATTATACATCAGTCTTGTAAATTTTAAATTTTATCCATGATATTCCTCTCCTATGCTCATTTGATGAGCACGGGCTAGAGAGGCATTTTTGAGAAGATGAGTGATCACCTCTCAGTCTGAACTCTGAACCAGAGACACTGGTACTGCACTTCTGCTCCACAGCTGGTTTCAGATCCCCAGATGACTTTACATGGAAGGAAGTTGAATCAGGTTTGTTTGTTATTTTTTTTTTAATAATAAGGGAACCTGATGAAAGATTTTGCTTTTAAGAGATTACTCTTTATGCCATTTGCAGCCATGTACTGATGTCCAAGTTACAATGGACAGAAACTTTCAACTCCCCTGTAAAAAATGGTGCTGTGGTTGTTTCCCTTTGTCTTCCTTTTTTTTAAAAATCACAGTAACTTGCTCTTGCAGTCAGATCCAAGTCTGACAGAACACAACTGGAAATGATTCTTTACTTGTCTAAAGCAGAAGTCCTGCAGTCACATTATGGCAAGACTGGCTGATCTGCTAAATCCCAGAGTGGTGCTGTACCGTGAGGAGAATGACATGTGGCTTTTCAGAGATGAACCTGGATAATAAATCTCATATTGGTTACATCTCAGCAGAGGAATGAAAGTGGTTACAAAGCGGGTCCTAATTGAGCAGAGTGGCTGCTTTTCATCTCTGAAGAGATCAACTGCTGTTTCACACACATACATTTTATTTCTGGTGACTTTGACAAAAATAATTTAAAGAATTTTTTTTTTAAGACTTCCCACAAGATTTCATTTTATGAGAAAGACCCAACAACAAAACCAAAGCCCCCATCAGCTGTATCATGTGTAATAAAGTAGCAGACCAAGGAAGGCACTCTGGATCAAATCCAAAGCCCATTTTAATGAATTCACGTTTTTCCCTTGACTTCTCTTAAGTCTCAGGAGCTCTTGCTGAAGGAAAAAACTTGAGGATACTTACTATTGTATAGAACTTAAATATATATATATATATATATTTTTTTTTTCTTATTTCTTGTTAAGTTTTCTAGTTATTTTGGATGGAGCTAGGACTCTCTTACTGAAGAAGGCGTTGTAGGCTGGGAAAGGACAAGGTGGGAAACTTCCAAAAGGCAGATCAATTATGTGAATGATTTTTATGCAGAAACACACTTTTGGAACCAAGAGATTAATGATTTGGTGTGGGAACTATTCATAACAGACCTCAAACCTTTCAAGGTGTGTAATTTTTGGATATGGCGTTCCTGAAAAGGAAATTAAAGGTGGCAAGTGATTCAACTGTGTCAGTGATGATTCAGGTTGGAGGAAGGTGAATGACACTGTCATGTTGAACCCTGTTTCATACACTAATTGTGAGCTGCAATGAGAATAGTGGAGTGGGAGATCACCTCTGTACACAGCAGATTTGAATTTATATTGACATGCTGCATTTGCTCCCTGCATGTGGGTCTGCAAAAGGGTCACAGAAGCCTGGGCAGAGAGAAGAACTTTTAAAATCACATGAGAGAAAATCAAAGAAGCTAGTTGCTAAATTTATTCAGAGTTACCAAGCAGGTGTCTTGTCCCCCTAACCCTGCTTGTGCCAGTGGTCATGGGGGAGCATCTGGGGCTGCCCTCCTGCCTAAAACTGTGAGATGAGACCACACTGAACTGCTGAGCTTTGACTGAGTCAGTTCCTCTCACACATGTGCAGGCAGACAAACATTCTCCCTCTTTATGCTTAGATCTTGTTACTGATCCATAATGCTGCCTCATTTGCTTGTGATGACCATTTGCTGCTGCAATGTGTCTTTTTTAATTCAGTTTGTGTGCTGAAAAATTCCCAGACAGGTGCACAGATGTCATCCAGGTACTTCTATAGGAATTACATTTCTGTCTTTTATGTACTGTGGTGGAAAATATGCCATGAGCAGTTTTACACAGGTATTTAACTTTTTAAAGGGAACAAGCATTGCAATTGGAATAATGATAATTTTTGCTGGCATATATTTGAAAACATTTCCCAAGGGTGTTTTAAACTGATGACTTGACTTCTGTCAATAAGGAAAATAAGACATTGGAGAGACTGTAGGAATGGTCTAAGATCCAACAGGAATCTGCTATTCCAAAGAACCAAAAGAGTTAACATTCAAAAGCCTGGATAATACAAATTTTTATAACTCTGATGAAGTCATCTGTGTCCATTTCTACTGACTAGAAAGATAATATTGAGCTCCAGAGTATTGATGCAAGCTTCAGTTTGCTCTAATATTAACTACAATATTAACTATAACACAGCCCTCTCATGCCCTGTCTGTAAAATAACTAACTTTAAAACTGCTCTCAATGTTTTTTATCGAGTTCTTTTTAAAAAATGTAACAAAAGTAAGAACTTCTGGTACTTGGTATTTTCCTTTGGTGGGAAGCTAAGTTACAGTAACCAAAGGAAGAAAAAAGTGATTGGGCCTGAAACTTTGCTCACATGATCAACCACGGAACAAAGTACAAGGTTTCTTAGATCCCACTTTCCTCTCCAGGTGTGCTCCAGTGTGGAGTGCCTATGCTGGACCTGTATTTGATTCTGTTATGCAAAGGACCATTGTATAGCCATAATTTCATTCCACTCTTCCCATATCAAGTATAGTATAGACAATATAAATGTCTACATGTGGGACTGACTATGGAAAGCTGCTTTGTTGGGGGAAAAATAGGAGCTCCACACATTTGGAATTTGTAAATAGGTATGATGGGCTGAGTTGCTGCTCATCCACTCTCAGCAGAAAATGCCTGGTTTTTACCCATTTGACATATGCAGTGCAAGGAAACACTCCACTTTGCAATACATTCAGGGAAAAGCATCCTTTAATGCTGTGGCTGTGAGATTGATTAAATCTTTTCTAGAATCCATATTAATGAATGACTTCTCTCCATGGATCGCTGTGCTGGAAGATGGGAAAGGCTGACACTTTTCCTTCTTGGCTGGTACTGTTCTATTATTGTTATTGCTTCTTAGTGTCACACTTTGCCTGGCATGTGGCATCACCTCTCTCTGCTTTGTAGAGCTGAAGCTCACTAGAGGGGAGACTGAAGATATTCAGGACTATATTATGGCTGTTCTGATCCTTTTGTTGAGAGTCTCTGCTCTGCCAGTCTTCTTCCCACTTTCACACTTACCCACTTGGTTGCTTACCTTTTACTTTGGAGTATTTTCTTAACAGTTATTGCTTTGTGGATGATAATTGATTTTTAGTTCTTGCAGGTACCAGTACTCCCACAGCAGACAATGCAGACAGAGGAGCATACTTTTCCTGGGTTTCTGCCCTCAGAGAACCACATACAGAATTTATCTGAGGATGTAGAAAAATTGAAAACTTTACCTAGGAAAAGAAAAAAAGAATGTCCTGGGCTTTTTTACTGATAGAAGACTTCCAGTCTGCTATGTGAAATGAGTTTTGTTAGACCTGTCTCTCTCAAACAGCTCAGTGCAGCAGGAGGGAACTCTTAGTTGTCAACCTGGCAGTGAAAATTCTCCTTCAGCTGCTGTCTCTCAGGTCCTCTTTCTTGCTGAAGTTCAAGGTTTATTTAAGGATCTCTGACCCTGCATCTGGGGTCTCTTTGCTCTGTGATAGTGTTTAGTTGTCTGGTCTCAGCCATAAGGAGCTGTTCAGGAAGTTTCTCCCTTTTTAATCTTTTATTAACAACCAGTGAGTCTGACTTCATCTGACCTTTCTGCTTCTTGTCTTTATTTATTTCCCAAACATCAGCCCAGCTCCCTCAGTGAGTCTTGGAGCTGTTTTGAGGAATCCTGGGAAGAGCTGGCTGGGATCACTTTCTCTTTTGGATGCCTTCCTTGGAGCTTCTCTTAAGTCTTCAGAGGAGTGCCTCAACACAGGCAAACCCCTTGAAGTTACAAATTATGGTTAGTGCCATAATTTGTGCCTAACCCTAACCCTAACCCAAACCCTAACCCCCTAACCCTAACCCTAACCCTAACCCAAACCCTAACCCCCTAACCCTAACCCTAACCATAACCCTAACCCCCTAACCCTAACCCTAACCCTAACCATAACCCTAACCATAACCCTAACCCTAACCCTAACCATAACCCTAACCATAACACTAACCCTAACCCTAACCCTAACCCAAACCCTAACCCCCTAACCCTAACCCTAACCCTAACCATAACCCTAAACCTTAACCCTAACCTTAACCCTAACCCTAACCCTAACCCTTGATAATTCTGTCCATGGGGCAGGGATTTTGTCTGCTGCCATGGGCATCCTGAAGTCTACAGCTGCTGAAATGTTTGAGGTTTCTTAACTCATCGCTCTGAAATGACGCTGTAATGAAGAATTGTTCCCCTGGCTACATTATACCCCAAAGGACAGATTTTATAAAGCTTTGCAAGAACATGGAAGGGTTAAGCTTCAGGTCTGTCCTTGTCTCGCTCAACCCAGTGCTGATCAGCTGTCTCTGTGTAGCTGCAGATTTAACTCACAAAGGCTTTGTTTTGACTCAGCTCTTTGCTGGCCCTTGGCTGTGCTGCTGGGAGCAGACAGCCCCACTCCTGCACTGGGGCCCTGGCCATGGCTCAGGATGGGAACATCCCTCTCACCTGCAGCACCCTGCTGACCTGATTTGGGTTCTGGAGGCTGGGCTGGAAGTCAGTAATTGTAACCAGCCTCTCCACGCTGCCCTGAGCTGCAGCCACCAAACCGTGCTCATTGTCTCCCAGTGCCACTCGGTAATCGCTGGAGAATAAATCCATTAGAAGACCTTTTGGGTATGAGAATTATAATTTTGCAAAACAGCAATCACTACAAGCATTACCCTTTAGCTACTGACAGCAAAGTTCAAAAATCTCATTGTGTGCTGGTTTTGCAGCACCTGATAAAGGTTAATAAAATGGAGGTTTAAAAGGCAGTGTTTCTAAATTCTTTATGCTCAGAAAGGATGATTCTCATTTTATTGGATTGATTTAACCCATTCCATTCCTATGGTAACTTCACAACTCTCAAATTCCTTCCTGCATCACATGGAACTGTAAAATCTAGGCTGTCACAGCCAGCAGAGAGGAGATTGCACTGTCTGAAGTGAGCTGATGTCTGTAAATATCATTGCAAGATAAGATTTGTGCAGTGGCCTCTGGAGAATGGCACATCTGCTTCACTGAATTATTGATGCTAATTCAGAACTGGATCCTATACAACATTTCAAGTGGGAATTCTTAATGCAGCAGAGGATTAAGATTTTGTAGTTTATTATTCTCCCATGTCTTGAACATTCTTATCTGTGGTATAAGACAAAGATGTGTTGCAACAGGAAGAATTTTAGAATTCTTTGATTTAAGTTGGCTCTGCTGTTTAGAGTTAGTGCTAATTTCATGTCAGTTTGTGCCTCCTGCCCCATTTCTCAGTAGTAAGGCATGATGAGACAGGCTGTGTGCATTTTTACAGGTTCCCTTAATTTTACATATTCCTCAAACGTGTACTTTGAGATTATTCTGTGCCTTTTATGTAAAAAGAGAAATATACATATATCTTGAGTTTGTGGTACTACACTGAGTTCTGCTGATTTAAGACAAAAATAATGACTTGTTAAATTGGGCCAATTATATTTGAGTTCCTTTTTTGGCTCTGCAGTTTCTAGAGATGAGCCTGATCTGAATCACTGCTCCAGAAGCAGGTTCACAGCTGATTTCTTTTGTTTTTATTGAGGGCCATACCAAAGCACCAAGGATATGTAGGATAACATTACTGATAATCCATTTTTGGTTGCTTTGTTCACTGTATTCACAAGGGCTTCACATGTGAGACAAGACTGTAAATAAAAGCCTTTAAGCTTAAATCAATGATATAATCACAGAAGTGGTTGTTAATACTGACTTCAAAGTTGATAAGACACATGAGACCATTTAAATTTTTACATTAAGTTCTACTTGAGATGTCTTGATTAATATTTGTGTTGGAACAGAATTAGGACAGGAGTTGGGTGGCTGTGGTACCTGTGCAGTGTGTGCACCATAATTATCACCTGTTAATTATTCATGTTGTATGGCCCATTGAAATCTATCATCTTCTCCTAAAGCAATGGCTCAGATCAAAAGTGGCTGCTCTGCCTTTGAGAACCTACAGGTGTCCTGCCTTTTATTAAAAAATATGCTCTGGCCACTGTTTGGGATGAACTCTTGCACACTGTGTTGAAATGATCAGGGCACTCCCCAAGAATTAGCATTGGGGTGGGGCTGTGGACTCGATGAAGAAACAGCTTTCAGAGGTGGTTTGACTGGCAATTTCAGTTCTCTAGAGCATTCCTAATATCATAACACACTTTTTGGGGTGGATTTAATGGCAAAACAACAAGGATTTGCATTGAACAATGACTTCCATCTGTGCCCTCTTAGGGTTCTGAAGAAGATTCACTGTAAAGTTATTATCATGCCCCTTTACAAGATGAGTGCAGAGATGGACAGAGACATTAAGCAACTTGCACAGGGATGTAAAGTGAATGAAGAATTCCTAAGGAAGCCTATTGTACTGATTTTTGACCTGCAGTCTTACCAGTAGACTTTACTGCTCTGATGTAGCTTTGACAAAAATTAATTATTTTATTATATATATTTATTATTATTGTAATTATATATTAATATTACTATATGATGCATTATTTATGTATTCTATTTATTGTCTTTTTTGATAAAACATGAGGTACTAAGCTTCACCAAATGGAGAAGTTAACAAATACGGAAGAATTTTTTAATATACATAAACTTGATATCTGTCTTATTAAGATTAAAATAAGAAATAAACCTGTCAGATACTGTCATCAGTAGCATATGGGATTTCAGGTATAATAGCAGCAAAATATAATAATAATAATAATAAAATGCAGTCAAAGCATTCTTGCAATGAATGAATGCTCTTGCCTGTAACAATTTTCAGGAAAATTTACATTTTTAAGACCTGTTCCTTTATTATTTCAGCCTGCTTGCACTAACATAGGAGGAGCTGACATTTCAAATAATTACTGCAGTAACAAACAATGGGAGCATTTATCACAATATACCAATTAATATTTGGAGGCTATTCAGCACATTTAATGAAGGCTGAAGATAATTACCCTTGTTGTATATCTCAATGTCCTCCACATCCCTGCCCCAAACACTGTTTTGATCTTTTAAAAGATTATTTTTCTTTAATGTAATGGGTTTGGTTTTACCAAACTTGTGGACTTTTGATGCATAAATGAGGTATCTAATGGTGCAGATCAGTTCATGCTTGGAGATAAACGTGCATACAATGAGCAGGTGCCAAAAGGGAGAAGCTGTTACCACACCATTGCATAATTTGTGTGATTTGTGTGTTGAAATGATGGCATCTATACATGCTGCTTTTCTGGTGCTGTGTTGTGTTGAGTGCACAACTTAATGGCATTTGATTCTTTCAATTTATAGTCTCTCATCTCGTTTATGTTTGCTATCAAAAGGATAATTTGTAAAGCAAATGTTCTGTTGACCTGAATTGGCAAAAGCATTTTTCAATCTGCCAATTTTTCCATTTAAATGAAAAAGAATTAAATTTATTAGCCTATAACTTTCTCTTTCTTTTAATGATGGGTTTATCATTCTATTTAGCATTTGCTCAGACAGAGGAGTAACTTTTTAAGACCAGAAGTGTAAAATATTTACATATGCTTTTAACCTGATGTCAACAAAAATTGCAGATCAGGTTGATTTCTTTTGGTTATGGCTTATCAGAGCAAGAATAAGACATGGGTGATACCACAGCAGGAATTTATCTTGTTTCAGACACATGGCAAAACCCAGCTGTGGCTGATCCAAGTAGGAATGGACCTAACTGAGCTGAGGAGTAAAGGGGAGATAAACACATCTCTCTCCTGGATGCTGCACAGGACCTGTCAAACCTTAACTGTGGTTGTTTATTTAAGCCTGACTTAAGTTATGGCTGACTGATGTGAATTTCCAGGTGTTCCAGTTTGTTTCCTGTGGTTTGTTTGTAGCCTCTCTACCTCTATGGTTCTGCTGAAGAGCTACAGTTCCCTGGAGTGACACTGTCATAGATTTTCTTGTATCAGTGCATTAGTGTTTGCCATGAGTTGTTTGTAGCATAAATGTTTTCTTTATGACTTTTTTCTGGCTCTAGACATCTTAAGAGCACTGCTACAGCAGTTAAAAAAATAAAAAAAGAATGGAAAGTTTGTTGGAAATAAGGCAGATTAATAATATAATTTGGAATTAATTCATCAGAGAGGATAATGTTTTTTAATATGGCAGGACATAAAGTGTAATGCTAAGTGGTGAAAAGATGTATTTTTCTTGACTTTAATTGCTAATATTATTGAAAGAAAGCCAACAGATGCATCAAAGACTTTATCCAGACAGACAAGTCCTGCACAAAAGTACTTTTATATATGAAGATGCCATCTTTTTTGTTTTAAATGAAATATGAGAGATGTTTTGGGTCATGAATAATAATTCCAAGGAACAAAAGCCAGTGGGGGAAGTATTAACATGAAAAAATGAAGAGGTGCTGAGTGCTCCTGAATGATGATAGATTGTGCTGTCTCTTCCTGCATCACTATCTGCTTCCCACTGTCCTGAAAAACACTTATCTGATTTTGCTCATGTAGACTCTTACCTGAACTTCTTTATTCCCGGAGGAAGCAATCAGTGAAATTGCACACACATTTCTGCTTCTCTTCCCTTCCATCTCCTATGATATTTTCATGGGTTTATGCTTCTGTATTTCTGCTTCAGACTGAGCTGATATACTGCTTAGGTTTTTCCAAATCCATTCAGACATTCCAAGTGATCTTTTTCAGTCATGCTTTGCAAGTTCCCACAGTGGATGAATTCCAGGCAATGTCTGCTTAGCACAGTGTCCAACTGCTGCTGCAAAGTCATCCAACAAGGGTTCGTGTGTCACTGACCTGATAAATGTTTCTGCAACTTCCCTGAAAACTTTTTTCTTCTCCTTTCCAGTGATTTTTCTCCCTTCTGACTTTCTGTAATTTACAGATGATAAACAAATGTTATAATATCAGGCTTTGTTTACATATTCTTAAATTAGAATTAGCCTATGGATTCTGAGATGTTGAATTAAACACAGCTCTGTTGAAAATGGTTGTTGTTCTAACAAAGTAAATTTAAATTGTGGTTGTATTTCATGTGCTCCTGACAGAAGCCTGAATTTGATATGATACCAAATCCAGACAGGAATGACTGGCATTGATGGTGCAAATACAAGACAGAAGCAGGTCTGGTACAGATCCCTCTGGCTGTGACAGGGCTACATCCACAGTGCTGCTTTTTGTCAAGTGACTGGAAGATGGATGGGACACTAAGTGTTAATAACAGAACCTCTGTAGACTGCAAAGAACTGCAAACTTCAGCTTTCAAAAGCAATGTTTGAAACTGTTTTTAAAAGGACAAGAAAGCTGTAAATTTCAAACTGGAATATGAGGTCTTGCTGAAATGTAATTGTGGGTAACTGCAAACACCTATAGGAAAACATGAATAAATCTGCAATAGAAACAGGTTACACATTTCAGGTTTGTTCTATAACTCAAATAATAACCTGTTTTTGTTAGAAAGGGTAAGAGAGGACAGGTCCCTGTTTAAATTTTATTCTGTTGAATCTGAAACTCTCTGCAATACACTGCCCCAGAAAGTCTAGCATTTAAATACATAAATCCATGGAGTACTTTCAGAGAGGTTGCTTGACAACCAGAAGGCAGAAGCTGGTGCCCACAGGGGCTGTAAGAGAAGATTCTGTGCTGGCTCAGCTCCCTTTTCAGTGCTAGTGTTTAGATAAATAAAAACATTTATAGCCAGAAATATTATCACCCTAAAGAGGCCCACAGTCAAATGCTCTGACTACAGCAATCACAATAACATGATAAAGAAGTACCAGAAGTTACACTTTTCCAGTAAAATACTGGGTTGTAGTCACTTTATACAGAAGATTCTGTTTTAAAGATTGTTATATGAATTTCTAGGAGATCATACCTTAAATCAAACACTCAGATTTTTTTCATTTATTTAGTCTAACCTGTCACAAGATTAGAAACAAAATATAAATATCTTTGCATTTAACATTCAGTGTGGAAATACCAAACACTTCTGGAATAGGTTGCATTCAAGAGACACGATGCTGTTAGAGAGCTGGCAGGTTAACCCTGTGCTTCTGTGTTCTGTGTTTTAGGCTCAGCCATGAGCCTAAATTCCTTTCCGAATCTTTCAGATTCCTTTATTTTCAAAATGTGGCTATATGAAGAAACTAATGTTAAACACATTTCATGCTAAGAATAAAAACAGCCTAGATTTTTTCCTTTTGCTTTTGTTTTTTTGTTTTTTTTTTTACACTTGGGAGCCTATCTCCTCTTGTTCAGGTAGATGTGTGATCTCTCAAAGTAGTTTCTGGAGCTGCTTTCCATGAAGTGTGGGTGTAAAAGCCTACCAGATCCCAAGTCAAGGTTGGAGATGAAAGCTGTCCATAATTAAGTCACTATTTGTTTAACTTATCTGCTCAGTCCTCCAAATTTGGGCTGAGCTGCTCCTTTGAAACTTATTGTAAAACATAAAAAATAATGGATTCCCTTGAAGCAGAGCAATATGTAATGGAATATTTTTATACAAAATCTCTTTCAATGTACTTTTCTCTGTCCCTAGGAAAAGAACACTGGAATTGTGGGTTTTTAAAAACCTTTGTGCATAGGTGCCCAGGGTCTCAATTAATTTGACCATAGAACCATATCAAGGAACGAATAGGGAAAAATATCCTTAAAAAGTGTCAGTAGAAGGCAACACAATGAGAAAAGGCGCTGTTTTAATGGTTTCTGCATGGGATATAGATAGATTCCTCTAAATGCCTGTTTCCCTCACATGAGGCACAGAAGTATGTTCCTGACTTGAAGAACTTTTTGGGTGCACAGAACCCATGGGGAGAATCTGGGTCTTTGCATTCCTTTTGTTTAGGGCTCTGTGGCAAATATTGTCTCATTGCCCCTGTCATTAGGTATGCAGGGTTAGTAAAAATGATACATGTGTGCCTTGAAATTTCATTCCATTCCCCTATTTGCTGCCATCATGGAGAGAACACTCAGATGCTGCTCCCTGTTCCCTTAGGCTGCTACATTCGTTCACCCTGGAACACGATTTCTTTCCCGTTCCTGTTTGGTTATCAGCCTAAACTCCCAGCCTGTGGTAATGAAAAGTTATGGGGAGAGAAAGATGTGCATAAAGAAATGTAGGACTGGAGATTAAACTCCCTATTGTAATTCATGTTATGCTAATGAGGCACATAAGATCATTCAGAGCAGGGTAATGCGGTGATAATACCAAGGAACCAACATAATTTACTATGGGGAGCCTTTACTTAATACATCATATTTCAGCAAGAAACTTAATAAAAGGAAGCTTAACACATAAATACCACCAAGAAGCGTAGAAGATAATGCAGCATTTGATCAGACTAATACATAAACACTAGTGTGAAACCTAATTTCCAACAAGTTACCCAGGAATCAAAACACATTGCCTATTGTTGCTGCTGAAGCAGTAGCTTAATAACTAAGGATACCAGAAGAGGCACAATAAGCATTTCCTATTATTTATATTCCCCACTTGCCTATAATGACCATATAACTAAATATTTGATTGAATGGTCTGGATATGAAAGCTGTTTCCCTTGCAAATGAATCTCAGCCCTCAGCTGCAGTACAGCAAGGAGTGTTACCATGGTACTGTCATGAGGCTTATCCCATGACATTTTCCCCCCAGTTTTATTGATGCTTCCCTTTTAAAGCCATTCAGTTTCATTGACTAATAAATATATATTGTGCCATCACGTGCTTTGACTTCTATTCCATCAAAGATCAAAAAACATCGTTGTTGGCTTGTTATTTGTTATTATTACAATTATGAGAGTGTTTAATATCTCTTTGAAAACCTGCAATGTCCATTTGAATGAGATTTCATCATATTGGTATGGTCCCTGCAGAAGTCTTTCAAACCTGTGGCAGAGAAAGGGTGGGAAAAGAAAGTGAAAAGACGTAATGAGGTGATAGTGACATGATTTAAGAGTTCTGACTCACTGGCTGGGGTCCATGTTTCTCTTCTGCCTTATGTTTGGAAGCTGTGACCTTGCATGTGGGAATAGCGTTGATCTGGAGGTGTCACCTGTGTAAATTGTTGCAGAGAAGTGCCAGAATTGATTGATCCTTTTTTTCCCTTTTTCCTCCTCTAGGTGTTTTCATTTTGGTGACTTTCCAAAACCAAAGTTAAATGAAGATTAAAAACCTTGCCAGGCTTTTTACTGTCTCACAAGTGAGAATCCTGACCTCTGAAGCTGATGGACTCAGGCCTGGTGGGACAATGTCTCCCAGCTAAAGACAGGAGGGCTCTCTAACAAATCCTGGCTTTACAGCACTTTACCCTGAAAACTCTTAAAACCTGACTATAATTCAGGGATCACAATCATTTAGATTCTGCTGAAGATCTGGAAACTTCTGGGAGTTTTGTTTTGGGATTTCTTACATCCATATATAAACTTGATGATTAACTCCATACTCTGGGACTCTTGATTCAGCCACTGATTCCAAAGCTTGTACATTTTAAATCCAACCAAAGCCAAATTTGGTCTGTCAGGGAGCCAGAGCACACAGCTTCTAGTGCTGTCACGGGGTCAGATGAATCTCATTCTTTGTCTTAAGGCCTTCTAACCATCCTAAGATCATTTATTCCAACAAAATCAGCGTCCTTTCAGAAATGCCCTATTTCAGGAACATTTTCCAGAATAGGTGATCAGGACTCAAGTGGGCTGAATCCAAGATGTGTGCTGCATGGAGGGAGGTCAGGTGGAGAGACTGGAAAGGAGATGTAACACATACTGTGTGTAACATAAAGTATTTCAGCCTGAGCTGGTAATTTCTAACTTCTCCACATGTCTCTAGAGCTGGTGGAGTGCTGTCTGTTCATCTCACAGCTGCTCTCCTCACACACTTTGGTCTCAGCCCAATCTGCCCACAGGTTTTAGAGGGGAGATCCAGGGGACTCCTGATGTGGCCAGCATTGGACAGGCTGCTTGAAGCTCAAGGTGTGCATGTCAGAGATGCAATTTCTGTTGTCTTTCCCTCATTAAATATCATTCCAGGTGAAGACAGTCCAATGTATTCATGCATTATCTAGACTATCAAAAAATCATTTTGGGGATTTTTTTTTTGGCCTGATTTCCAGTCAGTTGTGGAAAAATAAAAACAGTTGGTCAATATTCAATATTTAAATGTGATTAATGATGTCAAATTATATCCCACTATCAGGAAAACACTAATAATACAATCATTAATCTATTTCTAGTTCCTTGTGTGAGAAATGTAACACCCAATGACTTTTTTTGAGCATCCCTATTTTTCCAAATCACAGGAATTTTTATTTTTTTCTGGGACTGTGAGCATATAACATTTTTTTACTTTCACATTTGTAAGTAAAAATTGATTCAGGGAAAAAAGGTCTGTTTTCAACTATCTGCCAGTTGAAGTCTCTATATACAGACTTGCAATGGGTAACATGAAATGACACTAAACTAATTTATGCTAGGTTAATCCATCAGTTATCATCTCAGGGAACTGTGATAGGTCTGATTTTGATCCCTAATTATACTAGATTAAGTAAAAATGATACATTGAAGGTTATTTTTGTGAAAGAACTATCAGCCACAATGTACAGCATCTGTTATAAAACAGAAGGTAAAATTCAGAGCTGCTAATGAGATCTGCAAACTAACCTGCCATTTCAAGGTCCTTTATATTCATAAGTTTGTAAAAATAACATGTTCAGTTTTTGAGTACATAGTGTTACACAGTCCTGAAAACTCATTTGTATTTGCTCCATGTTATTTATTAATGCATGTAAGTAAAAAAATGTAATTGGCATTTCATATGATACATACTAAATATTATAGACAACATTACACCAAAATAGGATTTTTAGGAAAATTATCAACATTAAACTGAGAATCAAGGCAAATATTTTCATGCCTTTTTAAAAAAAATAAAAGACATCGTATGTTTAAATTTATTATTTCTGTGGTGATAGCTATTTGCATGGGACAAGCAGACAGCAGATAATATTTATGAAATATTTCTCTCAGTGTCCATAAAATCTGGATTTTAATGGTAAAAAATAACAACAAAAAAACCTCCAACAAAACCAAACACAACCGCTCCCCAAAAAAAGTTACAGAGAAAAGAGTTTCTCATGAGTATAATTTATTTTCCAGTGCAGATTTTCCCTGATTCTGGTTCCAGGATTATTCCTCACAGAGCTTGTCTTTATAGAGCAGGAAAGCCAGCGTTCTGGCTCTGCAGTGGGAATGTGGGGTTTGGCTGTGGCTGCCTCCCTCCCCTGCCCCAAGTCCCTCCAGCCAGGGGCTCAGGCAGTGCTGGAGTCCCCCTGGTGCCCCACAGCTCATCACTGCCAGCCCGTGCCATGGCTCTCTCCAGCTCCAATCCCCTGTCCTGTCCCATCCCCTGGCCCTGGAGCAGCTGCTCCCACCTCCCTGTGCTCCAAAGGACCCTCTCCAGCCTCCCTCAGCCCTGTTTTGGGATGTGCTCCTCTGCAGGATGTCCTGGACCCTGCAAGAGAAGGAATTTGATGCCTCTGGCAAAATCTTTTGGGGAGAGTTCCAAACCCATTGAAGTGAATGGAAAAATCTCTGACTCACTGAGTTGGAATCACATCCATACACTCCTGCTGACAAATGTTTTAAAATCTGACTGTGGGAACTTAGCTATCCAACTGAGATAGTTTCAAAACTATATTTAAATTTACTCTCTTAGTGCAGAGGAGAGTCTTATCCTTCACAGCTTCCTAAGGCTTTGCACAGACAAGGGGCCTGACAGATTGGTTTGTGCCCAGGCCCTCAGTTTTGCTTGGCTGCCACATTCCCACAAGAGTCTACTTGGAAATTAAAGCTCAGGCCTGAACAAAATCAGAGGGTCATACAGGAGAGAAGTGGCAGAAGGTTGGGATGTGGTGATGCCCCAGTGTGTGAAACAATAACTGCTATCAGTAAAAAGGCTTTCTCCTGCCAAAGGTGTCTCTTCACTCAGGTAGATGGATTTTAATGTGTTGCTGAAAATGAAATAACTCAGTAGCCTCAGCTGGACAGAATTTGGCCCACTGGCAATGTTAAACAATATTTTTTGGCATGTAACTACCAGACATTTTGTAATATCTCCTTTAATTAGTTTTGTAAGTTTAGTTCTGCTTCAGCTTTCACTGATGTAAAAGTTATCTTTCTTCTTCCTATACATTTTTCCTCGATCTTAACACAGGATTCTTGTCTTTTCACTGTTTCCCCTTGGCACACTAATCAGGCTGCCAGGCCACTCTGTCTCAGCAGGGCCAGCCCCCCTCCAGTGCTTTGCCCTGTGCCTGTCCCACTGCTCTTTAGAGGTTTTGCTTTGACTTTGTGTTAAGGTGTCTTCAAGAAACCTGTTTGACTATGGAGAAAAAGGCATGCAATGAGGCATCAATAAAGGGACAAAGATCAGGTACCCTGAGGAGGTAGAACATCAATAAAAAAGAAGGAATGAATGCCTCTGAGGAAGATAAAGCAGTGTGATTCACAGCTCTGGAGAATGCTAGACAGGCATGAAATGTTTGTAAGGTAAATAATAGCCTAAGATCAAAAAAAGTAAACAAAAGAAGATGAAGCACAGTATCAAACAAAATTTAAATAAATCATTAGAAGAAAAACCTATTTCTTGAACCATAGGATACTAAACAGCATTTAATTAAAATTGTGTGTTTGATCTTCTCATGTGATTAGTTTTGCATTACCCTGCCATTTATTTTGGTGATATTGAGACCAAAGGGGCTCGTGTCCTGGGCTGAACAAGATTTAAATAACAGGACTTGTGCTGAGGTTAGTGAAAAAAACTTTGATTTACTTCAGTGGAACCATCAACTTTGTCTATTCTTAGACCCAGAAAGCAATTTTTACTTGACACCTGCTGTTTTATATCTCACTTTCTCTCTCACTTAACGTTGTAGCTGCAAACACAGGGACTGGAGCTGTGCCTAATGCCCTGCTGGGGGAATCCTTGACCCGTTTTGTAGGCAGGGCTGCCTTTGGATGGACAGATAAAATCTAGTCCAGAGGACTGTGCAAAAAAATATTCAGAGGAAACCTTGGCCATTGGTCATCTTTCCTCAGGCTTCATAAGGAACAAAATTAAAGTAGCCCATGTTAGTGTACAGCTGGAAAAATAACAGCTTAATAGCTTTTGATCTTTTCAGTAATATGTGGTGATTTTTTAGAAAGAGAAGTATCTAGAGAATTTTTTTCACATTTGCTCTTCAGGTTATATCTGAAATGGGCAGTATTAAGTAGGCCAAGGACCTTTACATAAGTCATTGTTTGTCCACATTAAAACAGAAGACTGTCCACCTCATATTACCTACAGGATGATCTTCATTTGTATTATCAAAACATTCAGATGATTTCTTAGGTAACAAGTGCAGGAATTGCTTTTTATGTAGCAAATGTTTTACAAATATTGATAGTGTTTTAGCCCTAGGGCTTAGCTAGCACGTTATAGATGAGAAGAAAAAAGCAAGTAAAAGGAAAAACATAGTAATGTTTATTCTACAAAGTCAAATAAGTGATTTAGTGATTGGTAAGACCCCTATAAATCACTGCAGACTGTGTTTTCAGCAGGCTTCTGAAAATGAATCTGCTCTCCTGTTTAACATAGCCAGGCCTGCCCAGAGCACTGGCCTGACATAAATCAGCTCTGCTCATACCCTGACTGCTGTGAAATGCAAGTCTTGATTCTCAGATTGCCAGACCCTTCCCTTAGGGAAGAAAGCTGAGTGTTGTGGAGAAGATATTCCAAAAAAGCAGCTCAGATCTGGTTTGTAAAACCCTTGCAGGAGAGAACAGATCTATCACCAACCTTTCTATGTGTTATACAGCATACTTGGTGCTGATGATATCATGAAAAAAGGTGGTGTTAGGTCCCAAGGGAGTCATGGGCATGTTTTTATGAGGATTTTTATTAATTTAGTACCTAATAAAAAAAAAAAAATAGAAGCAAAACAGAAAGCCTATATGTAGACAAGCAACACTGGAACTCTTGAAACAGAAGATACAAATTGCATTTTTATGACACATCTCCCATCTTTTCATTTTCTTGTAGATTTGTAAACCTCAGGCCTTGTCCCAGCTAGGAGTGTCAGGAGGTGAAGGGCAGAAAGCTCGAGCTGCTTTTTGATCAGTGGAATCAGTCAGGTGCCTCTGGGTACCACAGCACTGCAGTGCCAGGTGACAGACAATACTCTCTTGGATTAAACACCATTTTTGTAACTGCAACCAAGTATCTGTTTCTCAGTTTCTCTAACACTTGCTCGAGGTACATTACCCATATAATTAAGCATGATTAAGTGATAATTGCAGTCTTTTTGCAAAGTAATTCCATAGCTGTTTATGCTTTGCAGAAAGTACATGGCATTTCTTTTGCACGTGTGAAGGAAAAACGCTAAATGTTAAAGAAGTAGCTAAGGAATAATTGCCATACATTTACGAAGGAATTACTGGGTAGCATGATAATGCCTGAGATTGAATATGGTACTACACAAATTTCTGTCAAGATGCAATTGTATTTTCAAAATGGCATTACTTCTGTATTATTTCAGAAAAAGAAAAAAAAGAAGTCATGGTAAATGGAAACATCTGTATTTGGTTATGGGTGATAAATTATTTAAGTAAGCTACTATGTTCTTTTATTTATAAAAGCCCTTCTGTCAGTGCTACAGAAACCCCTTTTTACACCTAATTCTGGAGACACACAAAGGACACACCGAGGCTCTTTTGCTTTACTATTTCTTCTTTTGGGCAAGGATTATACAGCAAGCAAAGGGGAAGAAGGTCTGTACCACAGGGTGTCACTTTTTATATTAGAAAAAAATCATCATAAACACTGGCTTCATCTGCATTAATTTCTTAGTTTGGATCCAGGGTGCACCTGTGAAGTAAATTTTCCCAGCTGCTGCTGAGGAACCTCCTGGCCTCTTCATGTGAGGTTTGGAGTGAAACTGTGTGCTGGTGCTTCCTAAAATCTCATTCCTTTCTGGAGGGCATTTCAAAGGAAAACATATCTCTTTTAAGTCTGAGGGAAACAATCACAAAGTAAACTTAGAAGCAGAATTTCTTTGATGTAGGTTTGGATATTTATCACTGTGATTGATATTCTCTTTGGGATAATGGCAGTTTTTGGGTAAAGGATTGTTTGCTTCATCTTTGGGAACACGCTGCTCTCTGCTAGTAGTTTGTATTTAGGGCATCCTTGTGCCTTATTTCACAAGTATTTAAATGTAGGCTTGATTAAGCTGATAATTTATTTTAATTTAATCAACTATAAATAGTTTTGGTCATAAAGCATCTTAGCACAGGGCTGAGACCTGGGGTTGTATGGCCTGGAGAAGTCTCAGTGCAGATCTTATCGATGTTGGTATCTATTTCAAGGGGACTGCAAGGAAGAAGGGCTCAGGCTCCTCACAGACAGGACAAGAGGCAATGGGCACAGACTGAAACACGTAAAATTCTTTGTGAATCTGAGAAAATTATTCTTTTATTGTGAGGGAAGTCAAGCACTGGAATGAGTTGGCAAGAGAGGCTTCAGTTTCTGTCCTCACACCAAACTATGCTTTGGGGTGTCTTGTTGCAAAATCTTACTGGAAAATGGTTCAGAATGCACAGGTTGGTGCTCTCCTATTCTGCATATTTCCTTTCAGCTTTCTTTTGCAATGAAGGAGGCTCAGACTCTTTCTTCTCTCATGCTTCTGTCTACTGATATCACTTTTCCCTGTAAGATTTCTTTGCTTGGAAGGGATGTCAAAAAAATTTACAGAAACCAAGATGAGTATTAAATACAAAAAGTCTCTGGAGGTGAGATATTCTGTGCATATCCTGTCATAGTCAAATGAAACATCGCCACTCAGGTGCCTAAATCAACTAATTAATCCATAGTACATTAATTATGATGATGAAAAGGTAATAATAGCTTATTGGCCTAAAAACAAATGCAAGTGAATGAGAGAGATTTTCAAGGCTGGCTGGTGGCCCCAATCCAAGATACTCAAAAAATCTTCTGGAAGTACCAAGCAGTGCCCACCTGAGCTGTGGCTGCAGGCAAAAACAAATCCATTAATTTTTGGGGCCATTTTCAAAGGCAATGAAAAAAATTGTCAGCATTCTCTTGGTAACTAAAGGTTGTGTTAGTCTTGAAATGAAACATTTATACAAGAGTTTCACAATTTTTGTCTTTGTGTGACATTTATGAGTTCCTCAAATGTTCTTATAAACGTGTAGTTTTATAAACGTATTTCATAGAAGAAAAATTACAGTATTGGACAATGCACATTTGTCTGGAACATTTACAAATTTCAGTCTCTGGTGAACTCCATGTTTATAGCTTTAGACAAGACTGACAATGTTGTAGTGATTAAGAGAGATTTCTGTGTTGGATTTGATTACTGTGGCAGCAAAGCGTATCTGCAAGTGACAGAGTCAAATGTATCTCAGCCAGAACAGAAGGGATGTTAAATCTGGGATGCCCCTGTTGGTTTGCCTTTCCTTCTTTCTGTTTATCTCAGCAAATTATAGTCCTGCAGAGACTAGTTTGGATATGAAGCTTAACCTACATTCCCTTAACATCTGTTCCTAAGGAGTAAAAACATATGAATTTGTACATGCTGATTCATTTTCAAAGGGAGACACTTCCCATGAAAAGCATTTCCACTGAAACATAATCCAAACACTTGCTAAAAGACAAAAATGAATAAGATAAACAAGGATGAGATGAAAAAAAAGAAAAAAAAAAAAAAAGAAGCAGTGCAGGGATTTTCACAGTAATTTTTCTTTTCAAAGCCAGTTCAGGTAAACAAACACAAAGGTAACCAATGTAATGCATAAAAAAGGAACAAAAGAAATTCTTGAAAATAAAACTCCAGTGGGAGAAGAAACTGAGTGGAGAAGCATAGGATTTGTCTTGTCACAATCAAAAATAATAAACTGGGAAGGGAATAATGGCAAAATGTAAATTCTGAAAGTTAAAGCGACTCTATAGGAAGAGAGTATTGCCATGGTGGAAAGTAATCAGCCTAAGGGCATAAGAAAATCATTCTTGATTTAAATAAATTTTATAAATAATACTGACATACTTCATATAGGTTGTGACAAGACTAGATAGGCTTACAGAGAAGCAAATTTGTCTAGGATAATAAAAATAAAAGCATTATGACAAATTTTCATCCTGGGACAATTTAAACTCTTGTGCTCCAGGGCATCAGACCAATAACCCAATGATAGAGAATCCAGGAACAAAACAGCCACTATAATAAATGCAAAACTGGATATTCTGTACCATTATGGGTTATATCTTTGTTGTTACTGTAATGTAGAAGCAAGCGGCAAATATTTGTACTTTTGTTTATTTGAATTTTTGTCCAAAATCTCTGTACACAGGGGAGACCATCTTACGTCACTGGGGAGCTGGGGACTTGCTTTCTCTTTCAGCTGGGGATGTGGCTTCTGTTTTTTAAGAACTGCATTTTCCTTCACATCTGCTGTCTTTATGTTCGAGTTTCTGGTAGCTGGGAAGAGCTCTATCCGCACGTCACAGCTGGCGAGAGAGAGACGCTGTTCAAAGTTGCTTTTTTCCTTTTGAATGTGAAAAGAAAATGATATCTCTCTGCCAAGTGGGAGGTGGAGAGCAGGCTGCAGGAGGGGCTGTGCTGCAGGGAGCACTTTGTTAAGCAGCTCCAGATGCAGGGCAGCAGTGTTGAGTGCTGTAGAGACCCCTCAAGTGCCCCGCACTCACAGCCATGGGGATAATGTGCTGCTCTTCCCACGACATCCATTAATGCTTGCTAATTCCAAGCTTTCTTAGACTTTCTTAGCCTGGGAAGAAGGAAGGGATGGAGAGAAAGGTGTTTTAACATTTGGTTTTATTTGTTATCCTGCTCTGATTTGATTGGTAATAAATGAATTTTCCCCAAAGAAACCAGTTTTACTCCGGTGGTGATGGCTGAGTGATCTCTCCCTGTGCTCATCTCAACCCATAAGCCTTTAATTGCATTTGCTCTGTCCTCATCCAGCTGAGGAGAGATGGAGAGGCTCAGTGGGAACTTGGCATCCAGCCTTGGTCAACCAAGTGGGAGAAGGACATCCTTAATTTCCCGAGATATCTTCCAATCAGAATTGTTCTGTGATTCTAAAACTGAAATTACTGAAAAATTAACTTATCTCTGTTTGTAAGTACTGGGCCACAGACTTGAGTTCACTGGCTTTGTACCAATGTAACTACTTTAAACATCTTATTGCAAAACCAGTGTCACAAAATGGACAACCTGGCATCTTTTCCAGACTTCAGTTTGTCTCCAGATCACTGAGGATGCATAACTAAAATGCACAATTATACCTGTCCAGGCAGCCTGGGTCCATGCAGACAGCAAGATTTTCTGTTTCCTGGAGTATTTCAGTTTCTTAAGGGCAACTAATGGTTCTGGCAATGTACCTGACCTGCCCTGAATGCTGACACAGACAGAAGTGAAATGTTTGCTGTTAGCGGCCAGAGACATTATCTTAATTCAAGTGAATTTCTCTTTGGCTTCCTAGTGATTCCCAGTCAATATTTTTTGGCAAGTTACTTTATTTACTGTATATGTATTTAATACTTCACCCTGTTTATGGAGGTGTTTTTCAGTGCCTTTTGATAAAACTCTACTTTTTCTTAAATATGTGTAATTCCTCTTAAATTCCCACTTTTATGATAAATTGAAAATTTTATTATGGAGCAGGGTTCGTGCTTTTCTACATGACCTTGAGCAAATCTGTGGAGAGGTTCCAGTAAAATGAGAATATAATCCCTTTCTTTCTGAAAGTAATTCAGGTTTTCTGGTGAACACCACATGAGAAATAGGCAGAGTTTGTTATCAGAGTTCATGTGAGGGAAGATGCCCCATCTGTGCCCCTCTGCAGCACCAGGGCAGGCTGCTGATGCCACTCATTTCTCTAATCTGTAAATGTCCTTCTGTTGGCTGGACCTTTCTCAAATATATTTATGCATACTGTAGACAGAACTGGAAACTCCTTGTTGAGCTCTTCCCTCATTATTCTGTATTCTCTTTCATTCATATTGCTTGAGCAAGTAAATTTAGCCTTGCATGTCTTCTCTAGCAGACACAAAAGATAGGATTTTTCACTTTTTTCTAGATACAAAGCATACCCATGGAATTTGAAATTTTATTTATTTTTCCATTGTCCCTTTTCTCCTTTAAAATGTACCTAGTAGTTCCTTTGTCTTCCTTTTACTTTTGTCTAAGGAATATGAATATCCTGATGTTGCATGTTAATTTATCCTGGCATGTAATGATTGCTGTAATATAATCCACTGAAAGCTCAGATATGTATATTTGTACCTAGTGTGGTGCTATATTGGATGTCCAGTGAATTTATCCTAGCAGCTGCAAGTAGTGTAGCTCTTTGTCAAGCTTGTCTCCTACAATAAAAGAAATATAATGAGCATGAAAATTCCTTCATTGTCTGGAAACTTACTTCTGTTCAAGGAACTGCTTTTTACAGTGAAATTAATGGAATATTAAAGGTTCCTCCAGCTTCATAGCACATCAGTTGAATGAGCTAGCACATACTTATTATCATCTTGATGTTTTACAAGCCATTTCATGCCTTAGTTCAAAGAAGTTAAGATGCCTTTTCCTCACAGGAAGTGAGAAAAATATTACAATTTTGCAGTGAGTTATTTTAAGGTCAGCTTGTGGAAAACTAAATGAACTGGCAGTTGCAGATCCCAGCAGATGGCAGATAAAGTGACTAAGACTGGAAGATCTGCTTTAAGGATTCTGTTCGTGTTTCCATTGTTTTGCAGATGGTTTGTGAAACACCCGACAGCTTCACTTAAAACAACAGTATTAATCAAAGCTGCAAAATTTTCTCTCTGAAATTTCTCCTTGTTTGGGTGCTAAATAATAGCAACAAAACACGAAACATTCTGTACCCTTTCTCCCTCTCCACCACACTCTGCCATGTCCCAGGTTTGTGCTGCCTTGTTGAGGTCCCCAGCTCTGCCTTTGGCCACAGCTTCTGTGCTCCTGTACTTGATTTCTGAAACACTAATTGCTCCCTCTTGTAATATCTTGCTTTTCTCTCATATTCTTATTGCTGACTTCCTCTCCTACATTTTTTAATGGGTTTCTTTTTGCAACTACACATCTAACTTGGCAGATGTGGGGAGACCTCATTTTCTCCAGAAGTATTGCCCTCTTCTCTTTCTTCACCACATGTCCAATATTACAAGTTACCCTGTTAGGAGCAGTTATTGATTCCCTCCTGCTCATTTATGTTGTCTGCAATTGTGTTGACCCTCAATTCCTTTACATTTTTCTTCTTCTCTTTGGAAACTCTTCCATTGGTTATGCCCATTCTTGTTGAATTTATGGTCTTATCCTTTGTTAAAAAGTGTGTTTTATCATAAATAACAGAGAAAGAAAAATAAAATATTACACAGGTTCTCTCAAATTCAGTCCTTCCACTGCTCATTCTGCTTTCCTAGCAATGCCTCAAAGTCTTGCCCATGCCTTTCAGACTTTCTCTCTTTGCATCTATTTTACCATTTCCCCAATAAAATTAAAAATTAAAATGAAATCCTCTTTGTGCATATATTACTTTTTATTCATAGTTAAATTTATTTTTTTAGCAATTAAGTTGACATATGTAGGCAAAACTTGTCTGGTTTTGGACAGAGATGTTTCCTTGACAGGGAAGTTCTTTTTGGTAATTTCTTATGAG
The DNA here is from genome assembly GCF_001522545.3 of Parus major. NCBI lineage: Eukaryota > Metazoa > Chordata > Aves > Passeriformes > Paridae > Parus > Parus major. The sequence continues at coordinate 14,991,467 of NC_031772.1, read as the reverse complement.
GCTGAAAGTAGCTGTTTATTAACAAGAGTGATTTCTTGTAGCTAAAATAAATAGTCTGTTACTGTTTGGTCACATCCCAAACCATAATATTTCCAAAATACATGAGCAGGCTCTGAGTTTTGGCAGTTCCTGCTACTTATCCATAATGGACTATTAGATTGAAAGCTAAGCCAAGTAAATTTCCTCTCAGCTTAACTTTTCTTCTGGCAAATGCTTAATGTGTATGGCGTTTGCATTATAGCAATAAAGTCACAATATTCACTCAGGTTTAATGATTTATAGCAGAAGCTTATTTTTTATTTACTCAAAACAAAATTCCTCACTGCAGAGAGAATGCAAATGGAAATTCACCTACCTTAACTGCTTTTTAGCTTGATAAAAGATCTGTGAGAATTCCATATGAAGAGATTTTGAGATGTGAATGAGACTGAGAAATGTAAATGAAGGAGGATGAAAAGCAGCTCAGATGAAATGAGGTGAAAGAAGAGAAAGAAAAGTGAGAAAGTAAAAAAAAATGCAAACCCAAATGTGACTGAGACTGGCAAAGAGGAAGAAGGGAAGCCCATGAGAATTCATTCAAGATGAATTGGAGAAACTGTTAAAACTTGGAGTGCGATTTTTGCAGCATGTGTTAATCTGTCAACAAAGTGGGGAGAGAGCCAGCAGGAAGGAGGTCCTGGGAAACTCAAAGTAAAGCTTGAGCTGACATTGAAAGAGGAATGACTTGCAGGGTCAATCTGCTCCCTGTTCCAGAACATCAGGAAGGATAGTTTTTAAATTTAATTTTGAAGAGAGAAGGCTCAATGTTTCAATATCCTGGGTACTTCAAGGTGGAAGTTCAGTTAAAACAACACTTGGAATGGATGAAAAAAATCCAAGTATGGTTCTTTGACTTAGGACTCAAACTGATGAAAATGATATTAAAAGAACACTAGCTAAATGTTCAGCTTTCCTTAACAGTCTTCAGAAGAAAAGGAGCATTTATGAGACTTCTCATCAGCTTTACAGAATGTGAAGCTGAGCACTCATTCAAATGTCCTGGGAGGAGCAGAAAGTGATAGGAACATGCCCAGAGGCTTGTTAGGAACGTGCCCAGAGGCTCGTTAGGAATGGCTGGCAGAGCTGATGCTTATATAGAAAAGGAAGGGTTTGGTCTGAACAGGTTTAAGATGATAAACAGAAACTTAATGGATATTAACAGCTAATATCCTCAGTGAGTGCAGCCAGGGTAAGATGAAGGTTTACACTGAGATTTCTTAGAAGAGAGTGTGGCTCTTAAGTAAGGATGGACACTTCCTATTATTTGAGAAACAAGCAGTGAAACAAGTGAAGATAAAGCAGACATAAATTATATTGGTTTGCTTTGCTCTTCTAAACACTGATTTAAACAGTTACCCATAAAAGGGTTGTCAAGGCTGGAAAGAGTCTTCCAAGTGGCCAGTGTCAGAGCAAGCACTGGAATGGGAACAAAAGGTACCAATGGCTGAAGAGGATACATCCTGAAATCTTGTCTGAAGATTGTGAACTAGAAGCAAAGTTTTCACAAATTCAAACAACTTGAAATGCACTTTTTCGCCTAAATAAAGTTAATTCTGCTAAAAGTCTAAATAGAAGGAGCCAAGACTGGTGCCAGTGGAGATACCTTAAACTGTGTGGCACATAATTGTGTTATGTGGGTGAAAGAAACCGAGCTCGTGAAATTTCAAGCAGGTGCTGCTTGCAAGCTGCAGCTGGTGAAGGCCATGTGTGGGTTTGGAAATACCTGGGCTAAACAAAAGTGCCATGTCCTGAAACCTCCAGGTAATGAAGAGCTGGGACACAAAAGTGGCAGGTAGGAAGCTGATCACTTGTGCTTCTGCGTTTGGACTGGTTGGGACGTTCAGGGGCTTGGAGCTTGGGAAAGAAGGTGAAGGTCTGGACTGGAGGAAAGATCTTGGGAGTGGGGGAGGATCCCGGACGTCTGAGAGATTTGTGGAGATGAATGTTGGAGGATGTCCAGAGACCTTGGCTGGTAATGCCTTGTCTGGGAATTTCCCATTCCTAATACATAGAAAGTTAGTAACTACATACATAACTTTTCCAAATAATTAAGAATAAACAAAAGAGAAGATACTTTCAAAACATGGATGTCATGAAATGTACTGACATCCTGAAGCACATTACATGGTGAAACCCAATAACAAATAACAGAAAACCAAGAGCAAAGTCTTGATTTGGATAGATGGGTTTTTTAAATGTCATTTGGATTTTTTTTTTCATTTAGCTCTATAGATGTGAATTTGAAAGGGGTGTGAAATGGTAAAGAAGTGATGGTGAAAACATGTAGAGTATTTAAATGGAGAAGCTAACAATTGAAAATAACTCTTCTGGTAATAGGGGAAAAGTGGCTTGCAGTTCACATCTTTGTGCTTGACAGGTCATGTTACCCAGGAGAAGCCTTTTGCTTTAGAGTATCTGTGGGTGGAATCATGTGGCTTAGAATTTGCTGCTGTAATCTCCTCCTCAACCCTTCCTCTGGTTTTTGGATTTTCATGGAATAAATTAATATTCCTTTATCAAAGTTATTATTTTAATTTTGGAGAATTCAAGATAGGTTTTTAAAAAATGTAAACAAGACAACAAAGGCCCAAACAAAGTGTGAGATGTATGCTGCAAAAACATTCTGTACGAGAGTAAATGAAGAACAGAAGGGGAACTTGTGCTGTTCTTATGAGTCACTAAAGGGGGGACTGAATAGTTAATGAAATACTGGTAAATTGGTATATTAATAAATATTATTATTAATAAATATTGTTAGTATATCAACAAAATACATTTTGATTTCCTTTGGGGGATAAAATTTCTGTATGAATCTGACCTTTTTCTCACTGCTGTTACTTTCTTAGCTTTGTAGCAGCAAAAAAGGAGAAAATGGTTGGACAACAGACATGAGATGTTGCATTAATATGTGAATATGGTAGGCATTTGAAATAGATTAATGAGGAAAGTACTGTGTACAAATAACGTTCCACAAAGGGGTTTATGTTTAGATCTGACCTTGTCTGTCTTTGCTCCTTTGCAGTGTAACACCCAGAAGGGTTTGAGCAATGAGTACAAATGCTGCTGCTGTCTTGTTCTTGCTGCCTGAGATTTGTTGCTAATGGCCTGACTCATTAGAACCCACTCCTACAAAGATGGACTCAGAAAGTCTGCAAAATAAAATAGGCTGCCAAAAGCTACCCAGGTGTAAATACATCAAAATATTAAGTGCCAAATTGCAGCTACAGTTTGTTTTACCCACCTGCCTTTATATTTTCCCAAGGTCTCTTGAAGCTGATTTTGGAAAATACTGAAGTAATTTGAGCTAAAATGCTTACATCAAAGGATCTCTCTTATTTCCTGCTCTCTTATTTCCCTAACTGACATTGCTGTGATAACAGAGCTTTTTATTTAATAAAAAGCAAACTCTGCTTTCCTAGGTCTTCATTCTCTGTATTTTCTATTATTCTATATTCCTATTCTATGTATATTCTACAGGATATTTCATGTATCCTTAGCACAACCTTTCCCCTTGTCAGAGAGCCAGGCTTCCACTCCCCCCTCTCTATGGATGTGTGTACATGTAACCCACCAAGGCAACAAAAATTTTTGTAATTGCAATCACCATGACCCGATATTTTTACAGAATCGTTAGGAAAATGGAGCTTTTTGGCAACTAAAGGTGCATATTGATTTGAAAATTCAAGACTCTTCTTTAGGATCATATGCCTGGAAGTGGAAGGACCATGTACTTGTTAATTTATAATGCCTCTGACAGTTTTCTCTGTGGATTAGGCTCAGAATTGTCAGTCTGAGTCACAAATGGAAGGTGGAATAAAGCTTATTTGCCCACAGAGTATCTGTATGCATAAAGAGAGATTCCTGTGATCATTCAGGAACTTAAAATTAGGTAAAGCATTAAACTAAATAAAAATTCTCAACACTGTGTGCTAGCCATCATGAAATAAGAACCCAGGATCTCTTGCTGTGCAGGCTCTGCAGGAATCTGCTGAAAGGCACACACAGAATGCAACAACTACTAAACAAGTCTCATTTTTTTTTTTAGTTCAGATAAGGAGTTAATCTCCTTAAACTCTTAAAAAATCACAAGGAATTAAATTACTGTTTTGCACCTGACATGCAGCCCCTCCTGTCTCTCTTGCAGTTAAGCTCAGGAACAAATGTCCAGGCTCCATCTAGAGCTGATGTGTGTTTAAGTGCCAGTCTAGCCTGGAACCTTTAGGAAAAGAGAGCTTGGTAATAAAAAGAAAAAAAAAGAAAAAAAAAAAAGAAGTTTGTTTGCTTGAATTAATTGTGGGGAAATTTGATTAATTTTTATGCCTGTAAATATACTGGCAGAGCATGAATAGTAGAAGATTCCTTGAAAAGTTCACAGAGCACTTATTAGCCTTTGTACATTATGCAAAATTAATCCAAAAATCGGAGAGGAAGAAAGCATAAAAAAAACATCCCCTCACTAAACAAACTATATTGAAAGAAGAGTTCAGTTGCTTGAGGCATTTATTACAGGGAAGTTTTCTGACCTAAAGATGAAGGATGGAAAAACTGAGAAAACCAACAACTTGATAGTTAGTGAAACTTTCCCTTTGAAACCAGAAATGCAACAAAGAAGAGTTGACAACAAGGGACACTCAGAGAAATTAAAATTTGTAGAAAAACCCCACAACCAACAAACCACTTATTTAAGCGATAGAAATTATTGGTAGTCACTGGACTATTTAATCCAATGACATAATAAAATCTTCTTAATTTAGAGCCTGTAAAATATTAATAAACTATAAGTTCAGATTGGTTTAAACTTATAATTTATGTGGTATAAAATCATCAGAAAATTCGTGAGACCAATGCGTAAATATTTCCCACAAAATATTTCTATGGGAAAACCTTTCCACTTCAATATTGAAAGTAAAAGCAACTTTTTTTTTTTTTTAATGACAGATAACATAACCCCAAATCTGCCTTCTAAGTGGATTTCATGAGAGTTTACTGCAAAGTACTGTCCCTTCTCAGAAATCAATGAAAACCTGTTCACAAAACACTGCTAAAAAATGGAAATATTGGGTCATTCTTTCTTCATTATTTTATGAGGACAAGTAAATGAGAGAAGTGCATTATTAGCCACAATAATAATGTTTAAAGGAGTAAAATATTCATCACATCTCTATTTTTGATTCAATGGAGAATGTAATACTAAATTAAGATAAGTGTGGGAAGGGTGGTTCACCATTTGCAAGTGCAAATGCAGTAGAATGAGAGGAATTGATATATATAAAAAAGCATTTAGTTGATTTAACTGAGTGTTTCCCAAAGCTTGCAAATTGGGAGATTTTACATTCCAAACTTAAGAAGGGAGTCAGCAAAGCATTGTTCAGCCTTTAAGGATAATCTGTCACATGAATCAGGAAAGCCCTTGAGCAGATAATATTGCCATTTTTCCTTTTGACAGTACTAAAGCAGCTTATGAATTTCCCTGACCATTCCCTTAATCCTTCCCTGAAATCATTAACTCTCTGTAACATCCCAGTATGGTGCCTTAAAACAGAATATGTAGAAAAATGTGTAAGCTCACCATGTTGACAGAGGCTGAAGAGGAAAATTTTGATCCACTTCACGGAGGGTTTCTTTTTAAATTCATTTGTTTTTCATGGGATGGAAATGCTGCAAATGAATGAAGCAGGATTGCATTTCCAAAGATTCCATATTGCCCATCTTGCATTCACAATAAATAGGTTCACAGAGGGCATAGGATGTGAGGAAATTTAGCCCCAAATATAGGTTAAACACCCCTATTGTTTGTGCAAGGTGTTTTTTATTCTTTTTAATTCAAAAGATTTTCTTATGGTTGCAAAACCAGAAAATTCTAGATCTTTAGGCACTGAAGGGCAGAGACATCTTGGACAGAAACCCATGCCAAATCCAAAAGCCACCCAACTACTGCCTCATTTATACCCACACAGAGTAAAGGAATTAGAAAATTTGAGTTACATTGTACTGAAATATCAGGAATCTGGAAGGACAACTGTAAAATCTGATCTCAAATTCATCAGTAGCTTTTTAACTTTCATTAAGAACCACCAAGTGAAGGCTGTACCTCAGAACTTTATTCTGCAGCCGACAGATTCACTGAGCTCCACGAGCTGCTTCTATGAAAAGGGAGCTGGGAAATGGGGGTGTATTTTACCAGATTATCCCAATTAATAATTTATAGTTACCCTGGAGCTGAATGAAGTATCACAATAGAAATGATGGATATATTTGTAACTACAGACAGACAGAAGTGGGATAACCAGCCTGTGTTAAAGTCACAGCCCAGATCAGGTTGTGTCCAGGCCCTGTATTGTTCAAGTTGGTTATGACTGCGTGGTTCTGTGACCCAGAGTGCTGCACAGCTCTCCTGGCCTCAGCACTCCCTAAAAAAGCTGCCTTATCTTTGGGTTGTACTTGGTCTTGTTTAAAAAGACCTAAATCTACGTTCAGTGCTTGGAAATTAAACAATATTGCTGCAGCACTTTGCGTTTGTTTAAGCACTGAGATTTTTGGGATTTTTTTGCCAAATGTTTGTGGGATTTAGCTGTATAAAATCCATTAGTATTGATAGTAATTGGAGGCTGTGTAGATGGATCTCTTAATCATCTTTCACTTAATTTAAGCATAGAATCATAGAATATACAGAGTTGGAAGGGACCTTATTCTTCCCTCTTTTGATGCAAAATAATTACTTGGGAAAAAGAAGTGATAAATAGCAGGTAACAGCCTCTCTATACTGATGAGTGCAGCAGGTGCTAGTATATTTTCATAATGGCCTGTTCAGGTTTCATATCCATAAACAGATCTTCAAATTACCAAACAAAATTTCATAACATAGGAAGGCTATCAGCACCCACATTCAAATCAGTAATTAGGTAGGGCTAGCTTTTCTTTACCTCTCTCAGCAGCATTGTTGCAAAGAATACACACCAAAAAGAAAAAAAAATAAAGAAAAAAAGGTATAAGAAAACGACATACAGTTACTATGGTTATCACAGTTTTAATGGAACTATTTGAAGGATATTTATCCTTGACATTTTGAAAGTGAAGTTCAGTCAATTGTGCAGAAGGGAATACAAATGTATGCATTCATCCTGACTTAAAAGAATCTTCTGCTTCATTTTTTTTTTTAAACTATGCATAGCCATGAATTCCAGTCTTGGGGTTTTTTAAAGAATTTATTTACCCATCCATGCTGCTTTTCAAAATAAACATGAAATTCATCATCAAAAAAAGCTATTTTGTTGCCCAAGTTTGTATTGCTGATAATGACAAAGAAAGAAAGAAAGAATCCCCACAGAACTCTAGAGAAGACAATTTCTCTAGCTCTGCTTTTCATTTAATGCTTCTTTAATAGGATATAAGTTTTACAAAATGGGTTGTTTTTTCACTGGTGATAAATCATCTTGGAAGTTCACAACCACTTATCCAAACTGCTATTAAGCTTCCTTCAATGCATCTGCAACCAAGAGCATCTGTATTTTATAAATGTTGTTTACAGACTCTTCTGTGAGAACTCACTGTTGAAAAACACTATATGCTGATCAGGCAGATGTTGCAGTATCAAACACTTCATAAATCAGAAATCAGACTCAGTTTCTGCAGACCTGGAAACCACTGCAGCAATTATTGCAATTGCTGCATCAGTGTAGCAGTTATTGTAATAATTTAATACATCACAGCACTGAAACTTGATGTGTGTTATTGGGCTTGTGTGGCAAGATTTTGGTACCTTGGGGGAGTTACCTGGGGTGGCTTCTGTGAGAAGATGCCAGAGATAATCCCCAAACCTGACAGCTCCAGTGCCAGCCAGCTCCAGCATGGACCTGCCCTGGTCAAGGCTGAGCCCAGCAGTGCTGGCAGCTCCTTGGAAAGTGTTTGGGAAGGAAGAATAGTCAAAACAGCAGCTGCAGCCAGAGAAGTGAGCGAGAATACGTGAGAGAAACAGCCCTGCAGACACTCAGATCATTGCAGGAGGGGCAGGAGATGCTCCAGGTGCCAGAGCTGAGGTTCCCCTGCAGCCCCTGGTGCTGCCCTTAGAGAGGAAGATGTGCCCCTGCAGCACCTGGGGGTCCATGGGGAGCAGGGATCCAGCTGCAGCCCGGGGAGGAGCAGGGATGTGCCCAGAGGAGGCTCCATGGGGAGCCCAGCCTGGAGCA
>NC_031772.1:14959876-14983042 GCF_001522545.3 Parus major | reverse complement strand
GGTCCTGGCAGGACCTGTGACCCGTGGGAGACTCTTGCTGAGGCTGCCTGTGCCCAAAAAGCTGCAGCCCTTGGTGAATGAAGTTCATGAAGGCGTGCAGGCCATTGGAAGGGCTGAGGGAAGCTCATGGAAGCCTGTGTCCCATCACAGTGACCCCATGCTGGCCACAGGAGGAGTGTGAGGAGTCCCCAGAGCAGAAACAACGTGTGACAAGCTGATCACAGTCTCCTGAGCCACCGAGGGACAGGAGTGAGGGAAAACTGGGAGTGAAATTGAGTCTGGGAAGAAGGGAGGGATGAGGGGGAGGTATATTAAGGTTTGTTTTCATTTTTTATTACCCTACTGTGATTAGATTGGTAATAAATTAAATGAATTTTTTCCCAAGTTGATTCTCATGCCAGTAGTTGGTGATTGCACTCCCTGACCTTATCTCAACCCTTGAGCCTTCCCTCACAATTTTCTCTCGCCTGTCCAGATGAGGAGTGATAGAAGAGCTTAGTCCAGTGATAGAGCACAGCCCAGCCAAGGTCAACTCCCCAGTGTGAGGATAAGAAAAACATTCCCAGCAGGAAATGTTCCCTCCCTGTGCAAATAGGATACTTCCAAATTAATATTCTCTGTGTGTTAGTGGTGTGGTCAAGGAAAGTTTGTAGCATTTAAACAGGTTGTGACAAAAAATCTTCTTATTGGAATAACTGGGCCAGAGTGAGACAAAATTGGGAGACCTGACAAGTTACAGTAGGAGAGTACCAGTTAGATGGAAAAATGTCTCAAAAAATGTCACAGAAATTAGGCTTTGGATGCCCAAGACATTTGACATTATTTTTATTTCATCTGATATTTGTGCAGTGACTTGGTATCATGCTTTGGGGTATTCATAGGTTATTAATAGATATATAATAAATATATATATAATAATGAAATAAATTCTAAAGATCTGAACTGCTATGTATTGTCTCAAGTAGAAAATAGAGCAATTTTTCATGCATTCTTTATTACTTAGCTTTGTCCACTAAAATTTAGAAGTAGACTGATAGGACTATGTGCTTTGCACTCTCAGAGCACATTAATGATACACAACCTCACTCTGAATTGGATCCTCCACAATGTAGTTTTCTTCACAGATGGAAAACTACTCAAGAGTATTTTGAAGGTGTCCCAATGGCAGAGTGGGGAGAAAAAGCCTGTCTTTTCTTGAAAAGATGTATCTGCACATTCTGCCTCATGTTCTGGTTTGTACTTTAATTCTTTCTTTTAAAATAACTATTTATTTATGCACTTCTGCCCAGGGGCGGTGTGTAGAAGAATGGAAGCAAAATCCAAAAGTCCTGTCCCACAGACATCTGCTTTATATAAGTCAATTCAGAATTTAAAACCAGTTAAATTTTTCTCCACTGTCATGTTTGAAGACACTTCCAGAACTCATTTCTGTTAGAAACTGCTTTCCAGCACACAGTTACTTGTGGTGAGCTCATTTGCCTTTTTTTTCTGGTGCAAAGATTGCCCTTAAGCTTAAATAGACCTTTTCTCCTGACTCCCTTTCCTGTCACTTGCACTTCAGTGAGTGATCACAGCTTCTCTCAAGGTTCATCACAAACCAGCAAGTTGCTTGTCATGGCTTTTTACAGAGAGTATATTTTTACTTTCAGTCCATGAAGGATTATTTAATTCCTTCAGTACCAAGCTCTCAAACACATGTGACTTTCTTCCCTGCCAGCATTTTGCAGTGGTCAGAGAGTAGATCTGGGGGAAAAATTAACTGACTGCACTTCGTTTTTTTTCCTTTAAATGCTGAAAGTCCCTTATCAGTATTAACTAGAACCACCATTATTTTATAAAGAGGGCTTGGCTTTGTGCTTGCAATCTGTGGGCCCCCTCAAAAAGGACTGAAAACCAACATTCTTGAGCTGCTTTTTGCAAAATTCTTTTGCAGAAACCCATCCTCTGGACCACAAATAGAAGTGCAAACATGTGAAGGACAGGACATGGGAGGGAGAAAGGATTCCAGAGGTCCTGCAGAGGATCCAGAAGATCTGCCAACAGCTAAATTAGTCTGTTTTCTCCTGTCTTTGTCAGGCCTCAGGCATCATGGGGAGAGAAACTGGTGTGCAGCTTTAAGAGAAATGAAATACTGGTTTCTTTTTTGTGTTTTTTTTTCCCAGTTACCTTGTATTCCTGTCTGCTGACCTGGTGTAGGAGTTCCAGTGTCTTGTTTCAGTCAGCATCAGTGAGGTGTCCGAAGCTGGGTAAACTCTTGTCTTGTTATGGACTTTTGATTTGGGTTCTTTTTCCCTTTGAACTGAAGATTGATGAGACGGGAGGCGAGTATTTTCTCTTGTTCGGTCTCAGTTGTTTATTTTTTCTTATCAGCACTACAAGGTACAAGGAGCTATGTGCACTATCATAGTAAAGGGGTAAAATGGCTAACAAAGATCTTCTTCAAGGTCTTTTCTATGTCCATTTACCCAATTAACAGGTGCCAACTAAGTTATTTTTATTAGTGACCCAATGACCCAACACCTTTGTGCTGCACTGCGGCATTTTCTACCCAATCACCTACTACTACCCAAAAACCCCCAGGAGAAGAACATGAAGAAGAAAGAAGAAGGACAAGAGACAACACCCTAAATCCTCCATCTTGTCCCCTGCTCTCTAAACTACCTTAAACTCTAAACCTCAACCCATTCACCCAGTGATTCAAGAAACTTTCTAATCTACACATTTACACTTTTCTTATTTAACTTTAGCACTTGTTCTCATGTATCACCATGAAAACATGCCCATGAATTTCATATTATATGAAATTCAGTGTTTCTTTGAATTCTAGAACTAAGTATTAAAAACAAGGGCACACAATCTGTATCTCAGACTCCAACAAACTCTCATGTTTTTCGAGATAGCTGTACAAGCAGAAATGCTGGGGCTCTGTACAACTTCTATTGGTTGAGGGTTGCAGTGAATTTGGCATATACCAAAAATATTTAAATTTCTTAGATGTTGGACTGATTTAACTCCTGAAAAGAAAATTAAAAGCTATTTATAAATTTCATAAAAACTTGTTGGATGGTTCAAAGTCTGTCATTAGCTTATTAATTATTATATCCAGTAATAGGTTCTGCTGTGCTGAGGGAGATGCAGGCGTGTGGTCTTTGTCTGGTTTGCTAAATGCTTCATTATTCCTCCCAGCTGGAGTTTTACTGTGCATGTGTTTGTTTCCTGTACTGCATTATAAAAGAATATGCTGCTATGGAGTTATGGCAGCAAGTGGGCAGCACACATGCTCTATGTGTGAGTCATTTTTGTCCAGAGACAAAACGTGTGGACAACAGATTCAGACTGAATATATAATCTTCATTAACTTTTATTTGTAATAGATTATGCTTGTGGTACATTGCAACAGCAGAAGGTGCATACATCAGACTGGCATAAACCAGCTCTAAAATGAGTATTGCATTCATCTGTGCTCACCTGTGGCACATAACTCATGCAGAGTCTTGACAGGAGTATAAAAATCCATGATTTCACCACCTGTGTGTAAGGACTGTCTGCATGACGAAAGGGGCGGAGATTTAGGCATGGGAGTTGTTTTTCAAAGGCTTTTGGGAAGCAAAGGTTGCAAGTAGATACTGAGTTTTTCAAGTAGATCTGAAAAGGCTACATAAATAGCCTCCTCTCATTTCCCAGACAACACAATGTGATCTTCACTAGCGCTGGTAGGAGTGGAAATGCCTTTGTCTGAGGATGCTTGAATACTTTATGAAGTATATCTCATGGTAATTAATGTGTAAATTCTACCCTGTCTCTGAAAATAAATGCTGATGGCCTTGATCTTCAATTACTGCAGAAATTTTTTGAGTCAGAGACCTAAATAATGTTACTCAGTTTGTTTTTTTCCTTGTTTACCTGTCGTAGATCTCTCTTGCTTTTCTTTAGGGCTCCTTTTCATTGCTGAAGCTAAATTAATTATGCAATATCCTATAGTAAATCTGCAAAGATTTGAGAAGTCCCTAGCTTCCCCACATTTAGTCCCTCTTTATCACCATCATTCCTGTTTTGGATGGTCTTTGAGTGTGTTTATCTTTCCAGAGATTAAGGCCAGAGCCCAGGTGCCTGTGTTGAGCCTGGCCTAGATGAGCCTGGCTCTGTTTAAGTGGAGCTGGTGGAAGTCAATTGTGGCAGGGCATGTGTTTGCAGCTGGAAAAGGGCTTTGTAAGGCTTCAGGACCTGAGAAAAACCTGTTCCCATGGGAGCTGGTGCAAGGGCCAGAAGAGCACAAAACCACAGACCTGTGTTGCAAAGCAGAGGGGCTGCTGAGCATTCTCCCAGTTGGAGCTTCTATGGGGCAGTGTAACTTGGTACCTGATGCAATAATTCATCCCCAAACCTGCAAATATGTGCGAGCCTGTTAGTCCAATGGCATCAATCACATACATTAGTTGGTGCTCCTGGGGGTAGACAGAAGTACAAAAGCTGCACTGGTTTTGGCTGGGATGGAGTTAACATTTACTATGGGGCTGTTTTGGGTTTGTGTTGAAAACAGCGCTGATAATGCAGGGATGTTTGATTTCCTGCTGAGCAGTGCTTGCACAGGGAAAAAGCCTTTCTGCCTCTCACAGTGCACCAGCATCGAGGAGGCTGGGGCATAAAAAGCTGAGAGGTGACAACAGCCAGGACAGCTGACCCCAGCTGACCAAAGGGATACCCAGACCATATGGCATCATGCTCAGCATATAAAGGTGGGGAAAACAGAAGGAAGGTGGGGTGGGGGATGATTGGAGTGATGGTATTTGTCTTGCTGAGTCACTCTTACACGTGCTGGAGCCCTGCTGAAGACCTGCCTGCCCATGGGAAGTAATGAATTAATTGCTTGTTTTACTTTGCTTGAGTTAAAGGCACTTGTTTTACCTATCAAACTGTCTTTATCTCAAGTTTTCCTACTTTTACCCTTTCAATTCTCTCCTCCATCTCGCTGGTGGGGGAGTGAGAGAATGGCTGTGTGGGGCTGAGCTGCCATGATAAAATTCTACATACCTATGGATTAATGTGGTGGATTTACAGATCACTGTGTCTGTTTGAGGACTGACAGTAAATCTCACAGGCAGTTGACCTGACAGCCACAAATATATCAGATGAAAGATTTACTGTAAATCAAAGTAACAATTTCACATTTTGCAGTTGCTTAAGGCTGGTAACTCAACTGATAGTCACGGTAGGAATGAGAAAAAGAGAATATCTCTCTGGGTAGCACTGTTGAGGAATACACCTGGTGCAGGTGAGCAGCTGCAGGGAGAGCTCCTGGTGGAGCTCTGGGCTGGAGGAAAGGGCCAGAGCCCCAGGCAGGGCCCAGGAACTGCTGGCACTTTGCAGAAGAAAGGACACCTGTGGTGCTGGCCAGGTGAGCACATCACCCAGGCCAGGAGCAGAGGGCTCAGCAGGAAGAGCTCAGACTGTGTGGGAAGATGGATTATGAGGGTGCAAGAGCCCAAGGATTCAGGGTCTCTCAGGATCTCAGCTGGAGATGGTTTTGTGTTTCTGCTCAGTGAACAAATTGCTTTAAGGACGCCGGAGTCTGGCACTCAGCTATGGGAAGCCTGAGGTTGAGCTGGTAAGGAAAACTTACAGCATTCACACTGATCTCAGTTATTTCTGAGACTTTTAGTCCTGTGCTGCAGTCCTGGACTGAGTATCCTAAACTCCAGGTTTAATTGGATCCAGCTTGGAAAAGACACTATTTATTTAATGTACACTTTGCAATATATACATGTTTCACCCAATAAATCATTAAGGGAGTCTAAGCTAAAAATAGCACTTATTAAATGTAAAAATACATTATTTATGGTTTCTGTTACTTATCTAGCAGGTGTGAAGAGCTGTGAGTTTTAGGTTAGTAGTCAGTATGGCTGGTGTGAAAGAATCCTTTGTATCAAAGGGCCAGCTGTTGGACTAGCCATGATTTGAGTATCATGCTTGGTATAATTATATGTATCTGAAAATCAGTGTAGCTAATATTTTGCCTTCTATTTAAAAGAAGCATTTTTCATGAACTACAATTACACCCAGACTATTCTAGATGTAAATTAGTTTTGCTGGAATATGCACAAAGGATGACATTCACTCTCAGATCTGTGGTTCCCTGATGGCTCATTGTATGTAGACATGAACACCAATAAAGGCCACAGTCACTACTTTAGATCAGACACCCTGTGAGGTGGAAATCCCCTCCTGCAGAGGGTATGGTCCTAAGCTTGGAAACTGCAGCATTTTGGTAACTTTTTATCTGACTCCAGCACAGATGTGGCAAAACAAATTGTAATTTCTCAGAAGCAAGAATTTCTATGGTGATCATAACAAACAGGCTGAAGAGATGTGCCTTCTCTTTCAATAGAGTTCTTAGATGAAATGAGTTTCAGAAATCCCAGGAAATGGAATACCCACTTAAAAGTGTTATAACTTTTTTTATATATGTATAAAACTTCTGAATTGGCATCCACAAGGCTTCTATTTTATTTCAGCCTTTTTGTGAAACCACACAAAATTTCTTATTAAAACAGAATCAATGCTTGAATTTATTCTAAATTATATCCACACTAGGTAAACTGACATAGCAAGTGCTTGTGAATTTAAAAGCTTAACAAAAAATATCACAAGCATGTCATTTGGCTTCTCCTTGAGTGCATCTTGCTAGAAGGAGACAAGAGAAAAAGAAGCTTGGGGCTTCCTGAGGAAATATAGCCTTTAGTTTGGTATAGGCTGCTGTAAATAGTACATTAGAAGTATTAGGGACTCTAAGAGTACTCTAGAATGCTGTAAGCCCTAGGCTTGAAATAAAGGCATAAGATGTGAAACTGTTTGGTATATGAATAATTTTTACTGCAGAATCCAAGAAAGAGATGGCAATGTACGATGCCTTCAGTCATTCTCCAATGCATTCATTTATTCTTATTACTCCAAGGTGGAAGACAGCAGATATAGAGTGCAGGATGCACAGATGAGGAGCCCTGCTGCTGCAGAGGATTTACAATGCCACTGCAATGTATTGGCTGTGCTGCCTGCACTGCAGCACCTCTTTCAATCAGCAGTGCTGGGATCAGACTTCAAAAAAATACTTGTGCAGAGAGCTGGAGATTTAACTTTCTGCCTCTTGGGAAGATGGAAGGTGAAGGAAGCCTTTGACCCTTTTATTAAAGGAGGAACTCACAGGTATCATTCCTCAGTGTAAGAAATTCTGTGTTGGAGAGAGGCTGCATTAAAAAGCACCCACTGTGTCAAGTATTGAATGTGTCACTCCCAGCTCCTGCTGAGGGTGTTTACATAACCTCATGTCTATGAAAGCAGCTTTCTATTTAAGCACCTTTGCATTCTTCTCTTCCTGGGCCAGGAATGGATTTATGCCTTAAAGGCTGTTCCATCATGGGCAGGCTGCCAGCATCTTTGAGGGACTCCTAAAGCAAGCAGTGAAGAGATGTGGTCACTCAAACAGTTGTTTGGTCACCCTCCTGACATTCACATTTCTTAAGTTACTCAAAAAGAAACTGCAGTTCAGCACAGAGGCTTCTACAGGGTGGTCTTACCCAAACTAGCACCATGGTTATGGAAGATTTTCTCAAAATTTTAAGAAGTAGGCAAAGTGTGCAAGTTTTCTTCCCCTGGAGGAGAATCTCTCCTGATAATTGATGAAGAGAAATTTCCTTTAAGGTGAAAATGAACTAAGTAGGGGGAAAAAAGCTTACAGAACTTAAAGGAAAACATATTACTCATTCTTTCTAATTTTCTGCAATAACCTAGGTGCTTTTAATAAAATTTCTGAAACCATAATTCATCATAAGCTGGTTTATGTTGCTAGCCTTGGTAGAGTGAACCTGATTTTTCTAGGAGTGTGATTAATAATTTTATATCTTCTGCCTATTTATAGTTTACCATGAGGTCAATCAATTCCTTAGCTTTCTCCTCTAAGTTCATACCAGATATATGATTAAAGATGTAAATGTGCTATCACTTATAATCCTTGTTTTAAATCTCTGGTATAATATGTACTTGGGCTCTTGTTCAAATGGAATCACTTGCAAAACCTGGAAATAATAATTTTAATAATTAAAAATTAGCCAGTCCTGCAGTTAGAAATTCTGATCACATCAAATTTGGACACCTTATGAAAAATGTAACAGCTTGGCAATTGTACTTTGTGTCCTAGTGGCTGACTGTCCTTTGCTAGTGCCTTTGTTAAACACAAATTAATTTCACCTGTAGGTAGCAAAAGATCAGAAATGCAGCAGGTGGAAAACATCTGTTTTTTATGGGAAGGAGTGCAGAAGGGAGTTCCATGCAGTTTGCTGTTCTTTAGCATGATTGAGGAATTCCAGCACTGTTTCCAATTTACCAATTTCTGTCTTGCCAATTTGTTCTGATCATCTCTTTGCCCCCTGAGGCACTTCCATGGCAGTTTTGGCTAAATCCCACCAGAATTCACCAGCCTCTCCTGAAATGTTGGAATTCCCTTTGCAGGCAATCTTTCAGTGACAAAGTGGCTTTAGTTCAGTGTTTAGTTAGTGTTCGTGTGCAGTCATCTTGTGTTTGTAGCTAATATGGCTCAAAAGTATTTAAAGTTGGCTCTAAAGCATTTAAGTTGGGATTAGGACAAATATGGAGCAAAGTGGGAGCAGCAAAACAGGCAGACCCTTTACAGGTTATATGTGTGACAGCTGCATTGGTCAGTTTAGAGGAACGACCTTGTGAATAAAGGTAAAAAGGAGATAAAATATCAGAGCACAGCTGGTAGTACATTCATGTCTGTAATGGTGTCACTGTAGTTTAGTGATAATATTTTCACTCTGTCTTTTTCAAAATAAGGAAAAGAAAAAGCTCTGCATGTATTCTTTTTTTTTTTTTTTAATTTATGAAGAATACTCTTGATGTAAATTGCAGTAGCTTTAGTGATCTCTGTCTCTCATCAGCATTACCACAGTGTATAATGTAATAATGTTTTTAAGGCTCAATCATTTTTTTTTTCTAGTTTTTCTTGCCACAATAAGGTCCATATCACCTCCTCCTGCCCACAGTCTGAACATCTCAGTGGCTGAATGAATAGGAAAATGGGAGTTATTAGTCATGGAAAAATAAAACCACCTGTAGTCCTTGCTTGAAGAAGCAATTACAATAATCTATTTCTATTGTCATAGTTTTGCTGCAAACATGAAAACAAATGGGGCTACTTGAAATTGAATAATGTTCTTAGTAATTTATGGTGACAGTCATTGTTATTACAAAGCCAATGCAGACTAAGAAAAAAATATCAGCTAGAGATGGAATGGGTGCTTTGCAAATAAATTATACAATATGAAATTGACAGTTTTCACTGGTTTTGATCACCACAAATGTTTTTCCCCTACATTCTATTTTGCTCCTAAGTACCATAGAAATCTCAAATTAACCATGTTGTTTATGCCATTGAAGATAATTTGGTATATGTATGTATATGTGTCTAGATATACATGCAGCCGTATGTTAAAGCCCTGGCTATTCAACAGATTATTATCTTTCATCAGTAAATCATCCCTGTGTTTTGCAGGGCTGTGCAGCCTGAATATATTTTCAACACAGTGTTTATTTGCATTATACCCCAGAATCCATTTCAGGGAGATTGAAACTGTAAAAGCGAGCTACGCATTTCTCTGAATGCAGCTTCACTGTAGAATGAACTTTAAAGATAATTTTCCCAACTTGGAATGTATTCAAATGCTTTATTTACTTGTTTTACATCAGACTGCTTAGAATAATGGTTTCTAAAAGTAAATTCTTACTTTTTTTAAAGAGGACTATACGTCAACATCTAAAGGAATGTAAGAGCAAGATTTTCTTAAAAAGTCTATCAAAACCTAACAGATACTGCAAGCTGCATCCCTTGGTATTTCTAATAGAAGTGTGATGTTTTCAGTATTTTTTTCTAAATGGAAAACAATTTGAAAACATTGGTCCTCAGGTAGCATTTGTGTTTCTGACAATGCATGATTTGCTGCATTCCCTTCCTGCTCAAACACAGTTTATAATGTTATGGTGAGCAATTTCCAAAACTGAAAATCTGATGGCTGCTTGGCCTTGATGCCAGATGTGATGTTTCAGATATATTAAAGGCAAGGCAAAAATGACTGCACAGTTTTCATGGCTTCAACAAAAGAATTTTAGCTGTACAGACATACTCAGCACTTCAAAACCATTTGCATATTTTTTGGCCAGAGGACTGAGGATGTGGAGGAGCTGGATTAGTGTAATAAACCATTGTGCTCCAAGTTCCCAGTCAACAGTAAATTGTTTTATAAAAAATGAAGTGCAGTAAAAGAATGTTCAAGAGAAATGTGTTTCAAGAGATTCTGCTTCAGAGTCTTTAGAGAAGATTAAAGGACTCTGCTCTCTGTGCTTTAAGGAGGAAATGTGTGTTTATTAACACTCAACAGAGCTCTGGGTCTCAGAGTGAACCTGGCTGCTCGTGTCCCACGCCTGCTGCTCAGTCAACAGAAGTGCAGTGTTTGAACCATTTTGCTTTTTCTAGAGGCTGTAGGTGCTTGTGAGACCTCCAAAATTCTGCTGTTGGCTTGAGGCTTGCTGAGGCTGCAGCAGTGCAGAGTGACAGCTCAGACACTGCAAGGAGAGAAAAGGGCTCCCTGCAGGTGGCTGAGACACGTTCAGAGTCCTGTGTGCTGCCTGTCCTCCCAGCTGGGGTGGCCCAGGGTGGAGGATGGCACTCCCCACCTCCAAACCCTTGCCATGGTGTTTCAGTGCTCTAGACCTGCTCCTGGACCTGTGGCACCAGGGAAAGAGCCAGCTGATGCTGAATCTGGCCCCAGCATGATCTCACTGCCATGGGCAGTGCAGATGTTGCTGCTGTGCCCAATTCCAATATTGTTTCATAAGATTCCTTAAAAAAAAAAGAAAAAAGAAGGGAATAGCTGTGGAAGAGTGAAATATTCTTTCTCAAAATTGCACAAAATTACTGAAAGGAAACATGCTGCCCCTGCAGTTTTTCTGTTCTGTCATTAAATTCAGCTTATTGCTTCCACATCACAACACTGGGAAATCAGTTCCCACATTTGGTAAAGAACAAGCCACGGGCTGTAACAGCCCAGGGAGGAGACACTAAGAATAGTTCTCTCAATAGGCAATTTTCTTTCATATGTGTTGCATCTACAGAGGCTTTCATTAACAAAACCCATTTCCTTATGGTTTCACAGCCATCTCTGATATTTTTAGCACTGAGTGTTTGGTAAAAGGTCCATAAAGGCTATTTTAGATTCCAGAAACTTGCAGTACTGTGCATTTGATGTTTGTGAGGTAATGGCTCTAGCAAAGTATTCTAACATATCTGAAGAGTTCTCCTTTGGGTTTTAACTGTTTTTATAATATGGTAACTAAGCAATAATGTCTATAATCCCTGGACATTGTTCCTTCAGCAGTGTATTACAGCACAGAACATAACTGAGGAGTTGTGGGTAAATGAGACTGAAGAAAACATGAAAAGATTTACTGAAAGCCAATTCCAAATGCCTCTAATATGTGGGCAAAGTATAAAAGTGCCCAAGCTGCATTTACTCATTCCTAATTTAATAGGCTAATTCCATTTTGTTTGCTAACAAATGGGATTGGATATTCAAAACTCCAGCAGCAATTTCGACAACTATTAATTTTGGGGCTCTGAAATAAAATTGCAAAGGATCTAAGAATCATGACCTGAGGATATATGTATCTTTTCTGATTTGCTTTTACATGAACATGTATTACTAACAACTATACATTTACTTTTAAATTAGTCTTACAAGGAATTTTACAGGGTATTTGCTGTGGGAAGGTGTCATTACTACATTGACTGCAGTGTCAGTTAATTCCAGGCTGGAAGTTGCTTAATTTTTTTCTCATTTGGTTTCTATAGAGTGCTTTGCCTTACACTAAGTGCACCTTGGCTTGTGTAAGCAAAAAGTTAGAAAAATGAATAATAAATTTATTTGGTGTATTTATTCATTCTCTTTAAGTGCCTTTCCATCAGCTCACACCTAATAAAGGTAATGAAGTTGGTTTAGATGGGCAGTATCATTCCATTCAAGGCACTGACATTTCAGATTCAAATCTTATTTTTATGAAACTTGCTGCACAGGGATCACTTGAACATGACTTTGGTGCCTCGTTGAGTTCATTTTATGTTAATGCACAGAAATTTCTTTTTGATCATCTGGTTTTCTAAAATCATGTATTATTGCTTTTCCTCATCTGCAGCCTTTCTTTCCTCACTATGATGCCTGATGTTGAGCAGAGCAGGCTCTTGTGAAAACAATTAGAAAACTCTGGGATTTTTGTTGTTGCAGCTGGAGTTTTTTGTTTCCCTGGTCAAATGTTTTTGCAGAGCAGATGTAACAATCAGCCTCTTGCTGTTTGGTTACCAGCACAGCTGCCCCTGCAGGTCTCTAGTCAGACAAGTTATAATATTAATATGCACTTATGGACCTTTTTGTCACCAGGCTTGCACTGTGCTGTAAGGGAAGTTGGCCCTTCTTGGCTTTCCTGGTGCTGTGGATCCCAAAGCCTTCTCTTTTATTTAGCCACTAATACATGAAAATTTAACAGATCCAGAGATTATATTATAATAATATAATCCTTGTGGGTTCTTCCTTCTCCTAGGGAATAAATAAACTCATGAACATTTCACACTAAATAAACAGAAATGTTACAGATTGCAAATTGCTGAGCTGGCACAAATCCTGTTGGATCAGTATGTTAAACACTGTGTGCCTGAAGTTGTGAAGTAAATTAATATTGGAGCATTAATAGAAGGAATTCAGTTGTTCTGATGTCATGAAGTGTTTCATCCCTGAAACCTGAGTGGAATTTGGAAATATCCCATCTTTTGAGAATGAAACTGTGTGGATTTAAATACGTAAAAGTACAGTGTTGGGATAAGCATGAAGCTTTGAAAAAAGTGCCTTAGATGCAATTTATAAGGAGGAGGTTGCTCCTGTGTTTAAGTTTCATCACATAATGAAGGTTATGCCCCTCTATTCAGTACTGCAAAGATACAAAATCTACTAGTTTGGGAGGCACCATAGCTTACTCTCCCTTGGTCCTCAAAACATTTGCTTGGGAATAGAAGATGGAGTAAGACACTTTAGCAGGAGCATTGGAAAGCCTCAGAAAAGCAACACTTCTTTTGCTTGACCCTCATTGCTGTGGATATGTAAGGTCCAGCCAGTCTACTGCCAGGAACTACTAGAATTACTCATATCTTGAAAATTCTAACTGAAACATTGTCTTGGAATAACAGCTCTTCTGCTTTTTTTCTTTGAATAAATTATGAGCTTATTTGTTTATTTATTCACACTGTTACCTCTTCTTAACAGTGTAATAGCTACTAGGAGTAACTTTGATCTTAGTAGTTATCTGTTTGCAAGATTTACTTTTTTTTTAATACTGAGAATTCACCACAGTTACAGGAAAATTAGATATACAGTGGCTCTACTTAGTAAGAAATTATTCAACTTTAATGAAAGTGAAACATTAGCTAGCTTTGATGAACTACTACTGCATATTGCATGTTGTTTTGCTTCATAAATAAATCCTTTTGCATTCATAGTTGTAAGTGAAAATTTCTGAAATACATATTCAGATAATTAACAATTAAAGATTTCCTTTTTCCTTTCTTCTCCTTAACAATATTTTAAACAAGAAGCCCTTGGCAAAAAGAGAGAAACATCAGTGCTCTAAGCCTGTAAAAACTCATGAACTTTCAGTTTTATCTGCTATGAAAAAAAACAAGTCGAGATAAGGATTAAGTAAAGGACTTGGTCCAAATCCCATTGAGGTCCCTAGAAACACCTTTACAGAGAGCAGTAGATTTGAATCAAATCTCTGCACACCCACATTAAAGTTTCAGGCTTTATCCTGTCAGCATGGTATTCCCATGTATTCCAAACAAAGTCTGCACTGGCAGTGAAATGACCTCCAAAACTATTTTGTTTTCACAAAACTATTTTTTACTCAGGATAATCCTATGGCCTTCAAAAAGATGGATGTTTGGTGCAGGCACAAATTTTGTGGAAGATCATTCCACTCTTGAAATCCCCCAAACCAAGTTTGCTTCATAATCTTCTCATAGTCTCATATACGAGTTTTACTTTGGGCTTAAAGATGAGTTTTTGCATATATTTGCTCTAAGGTCTATATATGTGACCATGTGATTCTACCATAGTTTTTCCTTCTTTTTTGTTCTTCCTTGAAAAATTGCACATTGGATGCAAGATTGCTAGAGAGTTTGTAGGAATTCCTGCATCCCTGTTCCAGCAAAGGTGACAGCTCACTCTGAGTTTTCTGAGTTTCATTAAACCAGATGGGATGATCAGTGTGTGGTAGTGGAACATTCTTGTATTTGGTAAACTGTGATATCTTAGGTTGCTGTAGGCTCTTCCAACTATGACTAGAAAGATGCTGTAAAATTGCTAATTCACCTTATGGGATTTATTTTGTGCCAATTGGTTGCAATTATTTTTTTATCTAATGCATATATTGGTGCAGTGCTTCCTCTGTATGGATTTGAACTGATGTCCTAAACACAGAAAGTGAGAAACAGATGTTGGTGTTACTGCTTTAATTTCATTGATGTATCTGAAAATGCTTCAAACTTTGTGAGGAAAAATGGATTAATTAAGTGGTTATTTTCACCACATAGCATGAGATCTTTTATATTAGGGTATTTTTCAAAGTATAACTAATGTAAGGATATTTCAAGAAGTAGAATTTCAGAACCAGATTAGAAAGGTTGGATGATTCTGGATGTTCTGTTCCACTTAACCCAACCTAGTTTTCCTACACTTTTATCAGTGTACCTTGAAATGCTTTGATAGAGTCCAGATGTAAAGTTCTGTGCAGCACTTGGTCAAGACTCAGCAGAAAAATTTCTACACAGCAGTAGCTGCTCAACAGCTCTGGGACATCTTTGCATGTCAGTGCCTGCTTCTCCCAGCTTGTAGAAAGGTTAATATAGGTAATATGAAGATTAAGGGCCCAGTGAATTACACCCTTATGAAACTGTTTAAGGAAGACTAACAAGGAGATTAGTTTAACTTCAAAGAGATCTGACAAAGAAACACAAAATTTCGGAGGTCTCTCTACTTTGGCTGGCTGAGAAGGCAAAGCTGCATGGGTTAAAATCCTGCTGCTCTGTGCAGAGCTGCAGATTCTGCCTGACAAAGTACACCAGCCAGAAACCCACCCAATCAGCCTTGCAGATAAAGGCTTTTGTTCTGTTCAGACCCACAGCACCTGAACCTCAATCTACAGCACAAAGATTGATGCAAATCCTCGCTGTGCATGTTGGTATATTTGGCTGTTAACAAGCACTTTCAGAGTCTGCCAGTCTTTTATTTCCATTGCACATCCTTTTTGTATGTCTGTGGTCCTTTGTAAATGTCTTTTGCCTTCCTGTGAAGCAGGATGCCTGTTCTGTTGCAAATTGACTTGACTAAACCGAAGTGCTACTGCACTTCCTATAATATTAGCCATTATTTTGTCTCCTCTGCTGCCTTCTTTTCCCTAGAACTGTTTTCTCAGTGTATAATTAGTATTTTTCTAGATTAATCAAGCAGCTATACTTTGCTGTGGAGCTGCTTGAGAGGAGGTTTTTGATGTGAATGAGCTGTCTGTATGAATTATTGAAGAAACAATTTCACTTGTTTCCTTTACCAGAGTGATTTTTAATGATGCTGCCTTTAAGAGGGGTTTCACTTTCTCTACCTGAGTTGGTTTTGCTGTGCTTTAATCCATGCAAACTGAGCAATAAAGGCAGAATGTCATATATTATTTCAAAGTCCTTAATAAAAGCTATGTGAATCTTCCAACTATCAAGAACAGTTTTGTTTTTTTCTTAAGTAATCAAAACAAATTTAGTTTCTACTTATTTTTTTTTTTTCCTGGGAATAATATTTGCTAAGTAGTATAAATAGTGCTTATGAGATTAATTTTATCCTGTGAGAAAAGGAAATTCTCCTTTTTAGAGGGATATTGTCAAACTGAATTTATACTCTGCTTCTAAATATTCTAAAGATGAAAAGCAAGTTAGGAATGTAACACCACCATGAATTGAAAGTAGGATTCTTTCTCTTTTTGAGTCATCCTGAAAAGGGGTATGTGAGGGTTTGAGGAGAACTTAAAATGGAGCTTCCAGACTGTTTACCTTTTGGAAACTGTTTTTCATGGATAGGGTGATTAATACACGTTGGAGGTTTTGCAAACAGTGTTTTGTGACTGGAAACCCACAGGCTCAAGATTCAGCTTAGCTCTGAATGTTGAGGGGTTTTAGATGTCTCTATTATTTAGCAAGACAGAGGACAGATCTGAGGAAATACCATTTGAGGAGACAAAAGGAAGAGATATCCTGAGATGCATTCTGAAAATGTATTGAGATGAAGAGCCCCCTCTATGACCTGTCATGCAAAAGTCTTAAACATCATTTTGTACCATAGTTATTTAAACATTCCCTTAAAGGCAATTCAAATGAAATGCTGAAAGGAGCTGATTGTGGTCAGATTATCATTTTCTCAGTTCCTTGATTTTTCTTCATATCAGTGTTACATCTTTCAATGGTAATTTATCTCTTGTTTTTCTACTTAGTCTGTCAGAATTGTTCTGCTGTTGAATATAATGGAACAGGGCTTTGGACCTGCTTTTGCATTGAGAGAACAAATTTAAGAGTGACATTTTACCAAGACTAAAATTGCACCCAGTAATGAAACCCAACTGAAATGTGACTCAGCTTCTGACTGATTTACACCTGCAACTCAATGCTGTTTAATTAGAGGTATAAGTGTCTGGAACTGCACCTGTGTGTGAATTACAGATGCAGATACGTGTTTGCCTGCAGAAGAGGAGGTAAACTGGTGAAATTACAGCATTTGAGCTCTGAGGCATATATAGTGATGATATCTGGAGGATGTTTGGATTGCTTTTCCCAGATCTCAAAGCAAAATATTTTACATTTATGAGCTTTGTGCGTTTCAAACTGGATTAAGATCCTGAATGGATACTTGTCCTTTAGAAAATCTGAACAACGCTCTCACTTTTTTTGTGAAGAGCAGGATATGCAGCAGTGCCTTGTCTCCAGCTGGTGTTATGTACCCCTTTGCCCATGTTCAGCCTGCACAAGCACAGAATCCAGATGATTTACAGAAGATCAGGTCAGCCCATGAATTCTCCTATGTGGTCTCATAGCCCAAAAGCTCTCCATTTTCATTAATATCATGGGTTTGTCCTTTAGCTTTTCTGTCACTGTTTTACCTTTTTTTAAATCTTGGCATATTGTTTTCAGCTGAGATAACCTGCAGCTCCTTCCTGGAGTCTTTTCCACAGAGTTTGCCCAAGCTGTGGTGTGAGCAGCAAAGTGAGAAACAGCTCTTCCACGGACACTGGAACAAAAATGCTTGGCTGCCTGCGTGGCTTTGACAGTCACTGATTAAATCCTCATAAAATTATCCATTCCTTCAAGGTTTGTCTCAGAATAGATGACAAAAAACAAGCAAGTATAGCTAATTTGATTGCAAGTAATCACTCTGTAAATTAAGATGTAATTTTGGGGTTTTTTTTAATTGCAGAGGAAAACCCCAATATAGCAGTCCACTGATACTTGAGATTCCTTTATAAAAATCTGGATTCACTGACCATCTCTGCCTATTTCTAACACAGAAACCTGGCCTGATGTGATTGAAGGTTGGCAGTAGGATAATTTTGAACAGACTTGGAAACAAATGGATAATGTACAAGTACTGTGCATGTTGAAATGTGTAACTGCTGATGTTTTTTCTGTCAACTTTTGAGTCAGTGTCTCTCAGTAAGTGAATGACTTGGCAAATGCTGATTCCATGGTGGCACTGTCTGTACACTTCTTAGTGCACCCAACAGGAATTTTTCATTTCATGCATCATTTATAATTTGCTGCAACGACTGAGAAGTCTCTCTCTATGTGTGTGCATATATAAATACACACCTTTTTTTAAGAGGAAGAAAATATGCCTTGTCAGCCTTCTCTAAGCTGTCAGCCTTTTCCTGTCTGTAAAATCTGATGCCATAAATTGTATCAGTGCAAGTTTCTACGTGCACTTATCTCGGGAGGAGAGGGGAAAGAACAATAAAGTAGTTGATGAAATTTGGGCAGTTAATTATGAGATATGTTAGAGCATTTCAGTAACATCCCATCTGTTGCCCAATTGCATCCAGAATTAATTTAGCCCTGAAAATGGAGAAGCCTTGAGAAAATTGAGATCATGAGGACTGACACTGTTAACAAGGGTATCCCTGTCTCCAGAGCTTTTCATGTGGTGTTCCATTGCAGAAGGACCAACTTGAAAATGCTTTGCCATTAATATTGCAAAGAAGTTGGATGGTGGGCTCTTTCTGATTATGTTTTAGTTTGATTATTAAATCACTGATATTTCAAACTCACTTGTGTACTTGATTTCTGCTCAAATCATATGAGAAAATGTCTCTTTGATCATAATAAAAGATATTTATCATGACTGTTTCTGTAGTCCTTCAGACATGTTGGTGCATTGTAGGGGATTTTATCATTATCTGTACATTTGATAGGTAAATAGATTTCTGTACTTGTAAGTAGGTTTCTCTACTGGAATACAATTAATATGGGAAAAAAAATGACCAAATGACAAAAAATGGTGCAATATACTCCTTTAGGCTCCCCAGAATGTTAACTGGAAGAGAAGTTTGTTTATTTGTATTTCTACTTTCCAAATTTAACAAAGTCCTGAAGTTTTGGTTGCTTGTTAAAATCAATTGCAGATTTTACCATGAATTAAAATGAGCTATTTTATTAGTGGAAATAATCCTTCATATTGACAAATGTCAAAATAAGAATGCTTAAGGTGCAAAAGCAGCTCATGCCATGAAATACAGATGTTTTCCCAGTTGGCAAGGACAGATAAATCTCAGTGAACAAGAAAAGATATTGATACAGGCAGGACTGGTGGTGTGAATGCCCAAGTTACACAGATCCAATGAAGTCTTGACTTGACATTGCTCTTAAGGTTTGCTCTGATCCTCCCGAGAGCCATCAAGGGAACAATAAAGACACATTATCTTCTCTTCTTGGTCCAATGATTGCTAAAGTTGTCTGCTCACTAGAAAATTTTGTTTGAGGAAAACACCCTCAGCTGTTTTACTGATTTAGACAAGACCAAGGGTTTTCTCAGAAGTGTGTATGGCCAGCTGCTCCTTTCTTTGATTCTCTACTCATGCTCCATCAGAAGATTTTATCAATTATCTCCCTTTTTTCTATTGTTCACCTGGTTAGAGATGCTTTGACCCTCATGGCTGCCCACCTTTGGCTGCTCTCTGGAAATGCAGCCTTCTGAGCAAGTTTGCTGTCATTTACTGCATGAGCTGCTCTTCCATGCTCAGTGTTTCTTCTCATCTGGCTGAGACATTTGATGGTGTACCCATAAAACTGGATGGAAGCTGACCTGGGCCGAGGTGATGGAGCTGGGAGGTGATGGAATCCTTGTCTGATCTGCTCTGGGTCAGCCCCTCTGGCACTGGGAGCTGAAATCCAGCCCTTCTCCAGCTCCCAGAGGGGTGCAGGAGCTACAGATTGCTGACATACAGAGACATCAGGTAATTTCTTTCTTTCTTAACTGCTTCTTAGTTACTGCCCTAAGAGGATGAAACCAAGACAGCTATTGCCCTTGCTGCCTGTTTGGCTTTCTCTTCTTTTCTCTCATTTTCTTGTGCTGAGATAAGGAAAAAAAAAAGAAATCATTGAATATTCCAGTGTGGAAAGGGCTGAAAACTCCCTTTTAGTCTACATGGAAGAAAAAATATCCCATTGACTGTATGCAAAAAAAGAGGCTTTGATCAGACAAAAAGACAAAGAAAAATCCTCAGGCACCTAGGAAACTCACCTTGAAACTGGGAACTCCAGTGCAGCACACAGAAGCACCTTCTCTTCATCAAACCCTTCCTGCAGTCACAGCATTGAGGGAGTGTGCAGCCACGAGCACAGCTTTTCTGTGGGCAAACAAGTGTCTTTTTGCCAGTAGTAACACATAACCCTACACTTACTCATCCCAAAATTCTGTTTTACTTCAGTTTTAATAAGACAGAAAAAATGTATAGACATATTCTAATCACTTCTACTTCATTATGGCTTTTGTTGAATGACAAAGATAACTCATTTAATATGTTTTACTCTCAAAAGAAAGTGTACTGTAATCAATATTTCAGATGTGTCAAACTTAGGAGAGCTATGGTTCTTGTTTAGAAAACATGAGGCAATATTGGAGAAATTAAATTAAATTGCTCAGCGATTTAGCTTTTTTATAATGGCAGTAGAACAACTCAGGCTTTAAAAGGTTCCATAAAGAGTGCTATGTTTTTCCAGCACTATTATAATTAAGGTTGATGGATTGCTAGGGAGGAAAAGAATAGTGAATTTGCTGCATAATTTCTAGAGTTTGGATAGAAACTGAAAAACATTTAAAGACCTACACATGGACAAAGCGGGCCAGGCAGCTCTTTTTCCACTACATAAATCCTTCTTGACCTTTGAAAACAAATATAAATAATCCTCTAAGAATTTTTTATGTAACATTTCTCTGAACTTGAGGTTGGACCATCCATTTGCTTTAGCACACCTCTGGTGCTGCCACTTGCTTGGGTGCTCTGTGTTTGAGGTTTTGCCTGACCCTCACTTCTGGCTGGTGAGGGAAACCTCCTGAGCTGTTGTCAGGGAAAGATGTGGCTTCAGAGAACTGGCAGTAAAGCTTCATTTATGCTCCCCACCATATTTTTATTGGAAATTTCCCTACTCAATTTTCAAGTGTGATCTCTCCCCTGTTGTTTCACAGTTATAAAGGAAAATAAAGGAGTCAAAAAAATGTGCTCCAAAATGTCACCTAACTACAAGCCAGTTTTTATAGTGCCACAAATTTACTCAAAGTTTGTGTGGATTTAGGTCAATTCCATGGGATTCTCAAACATTCTTAGAAGATAAATATTTGTTCTGAACCTGCACAAGGCTGGGAGAATTACTGCATACACACATTCAGCAGTGTTTTCTGCTTGAGCTTTGGTTTGTTAGTGCTTTTGGCTGGAACAAAACTACTTCTGTACTTTGTGTGCATTTCAAAGCATTTTGCTCTAGATCCTGATGAGTCCTCGAGAACAAATAGTCTGACATCTGTGATATTTAGCACATCTTGGAAGTTCTCTGCTTCCCCAGGTGATTTTCAGCTTGTTCTGAGGTGTTAGCCACACATTTATGGCCAGGGCTATCCTTGAAGAAGGGGAACACTGTATTTTTGTCTTTAAAAAGTGTGTTTTTCCCCCTCTTCATTTTCCAGGAGTAAAACTGCTGTTGTATAAGGCTTTAGAGTTAGATTTGTAGGAAGAGACATTTATGTGATCTGGTATGTCTGTAGTGCTAGTACAAGACTCTGAAAATGGATATAAATAAAATATGTATAAACCTGCAGCATTTTAGTTTTTATGAATTATTCCATTCCATTGTGCTTAGTTTTGTTAGGGATATTACAGATGAGAGAACCATAGAAGTGCATGACTAAAAGTACCTAAAAGTGGTGTACCACATGTATGGAAATAGAAACACCTCATGGAGATTTCTGCTATGCAGGTAGAAACTTAAGCCAGATATTGATGACTATGTAGAACTGACAGGGATTTTCACCATTCTCTCTCCAGTGAAAAAATCAGTTGTGACTTTCCAAGAATGCAGATACATGCATTTATTGTCATATTCCACAACTAGACCTGCTGAGAATGGAAAGAGCTGCAGAGTGGAAGAATTTGTTCAATACCTATTACCTGTACTACTGCTATGTTTTAGCAATGTGAATGTTTTAATTTATACAAGAGTGCTCTTCTACTTTGAAAAAACTCATAAATCAAATCATGTGCATATTAAACAACTTTTAATAGCATTGACATCAGTGCAATTCATCAGGTCTGAATTCCATATGTGCCAATTCATTGAAACAATAATCCTGCCAGGTACTGTCCTACTAAATAATCTTTTCTGCATCCAGCCTTTCTGAAGGGCTTGAGAGGTGCCCTGATGATTCATTAGTGCTAATGTTGGGTTAAACCTTTTGTGATCTTCAACAGAATTGTAGCTTATTGGGTAATTTCTATATTTTTTAACCTTTGCAAGAGCAAAATTTACACATTTTGTTTCATTTATTACTGACAAATTGAAAGGGAATTACTTGTAGGATCATCTTGTCATCATCTTGTATTGACAAATGTCATGCTATTAATCTGCAAATTCCTTTCTCTATAATAATAGTAAATATTTAATAGTAATTTTTGGAAACATAGTTAAAATTTTTTCTTACATTCTTAGGTCAGTGACATAGGATTTAGGAAATGGAGTTTCAAGTTTGAGACAGACACTTAAAATGTTTAGTAAATAAGCCCTTTCAACACAAACCATTCTATGATAATAGTGGATTTTAAATATTATCTAATTCCAACTCTGTTGGAATGGGGGTTTAATATGCTGACACACCTTTTTCCTGAAATATCACTTTTTTCAGTGGAAAAAATACTAAACTACTCTGGTAGAATGTGGTTTGGGAAAGGCATGTAAATAAATAAGATATGAAAGAGATGCTCAGCTCCTAGTGAATTGGAATTAATTGGGCATGCTAAGTATTTTCTACTAGTTGGTGCTTCAATAAATTGAAGCATGGGGATATGAAATGTGCTTGAGAGTACTCATCAAACTGCAAGTGGTACCTTCAAATCCTGAAAAGCTGTGAGAGTGAACCATGTCCACCTAACATATATAACTACTCCAACAATGGCTTTTGTTTTGTTTTTTGTATTCTTAAATACTATCTGCAATAATCTGAGTATTTAAAAGAAATAGAATATCTGGCTTTGCTCTTTCGAATAAAATAAAAATACTTCTATTCCGAATATTTTAAGGTTTATTTATTCTGTGAGAGCACTAAAAGGAAATTCAGATAGGAAACTCCTGCTTCATTTCATAAAACAAATATTTTGTTTTTGAAGTATGGGGAAATGTTCCTGCAGCTCCTTTTGTTTCTAAACTTCGTGAATTTGATTGGAATGCTGTCGTGGTTTAAAACCAATAACTAAGAAAATTAC
>NC_031772.1:14882586-14958746 GCF_001522545.3 Parus major | reverse complement strand
TCAACTTTCTTAAAGGTAAAGTAACTCCATGACAAATGCCAGAAAGATGTTAATGTTGCCAAAAATAAATTTCCGAGTCAAAGGGCGAGGAATGCCCGTGTGGGTGGTGGCACTGCACCAGATCTCGGATGGGTCCTTCACAAACTCACTTTGTGCATCAGGCCTGTTTCTGTCAATGGGAAACAATTAGCAGTTAATTGGCACAGGACAGCCATTGACAGCTGTTCTCTGTTGTGATGGAGCGGGGTGTTCAGGGAGCTGTGCCCTCTCTGCAGCCTCACAGCTCAGGCTCATCCTTCCTCTGATCATCCCTGGTGATCCCTGATCATCCCTAGTCATTTCCAGTCATTCCAGGTCATCCCTGGTCATTCCTGATCATCTCTGATCATCCCCAGTCATCCCCGGTGATCCCTGGTCATTCCCAGTCATTCCAGGTCATTCCTGGTGATCCCTGGTTATCTCTGGTCATCCTTGATCATCCCTGGTCATCCCTGGTCATCCCCAGTCATTCCAGGTCATCTCTGGTCATTCCTGATCATCTCTGATCATCCCCAGTCATCCCTGGTGATTCCTGATCATCCCTGGTCATCCCTGGTGATCTCTGGTTATCCCTGGTTATTTCTGGTTATCCCTGGTTATTTCAGGTCATCCCAGGTCATTCCTGATCATCCCTGGTCACCCCTGGTCTCACACTTGGGAGCAAAATCAGATTTCCTGCAGTGATTGAGAAAACTCTGCAGCATGCACAGCGGCACACAGGCAATTAAAACCATCTTCATCCAATTGCAGGTGACATTTTCGTGAGCTCAACAGCTTCTGGGCTTTGATTAGGAAATGACTACTGGAAAAAAAAAAAAGGTCATGTCATCTCATAGTGCTCCTACAGACGTGGCACTTAATGTGCTTTTTTTCTTCAGCCTAATCACATGGCAGCTAGCAAAGTTTTGCCATTTAAGACATTATTTGGGTAAGTGGTGGGGTACTTCTAGTGACATCAAAGGAAGATTTTGTGGTGGGGCTGTCTAGACTAAAATTCATGAATATAGATTTCTATGGACACTACATATAGTGGACATTATATCAAGTATTTATATAAAAAACCCTAATTTTTTTTAATTCCTCTGTTCAAAAGGCAGTTTTACTGAACATTGATTTAATTGCATGTAAATTATGGCAAATCTCGAATATAAGAACAATATAAACATAAATAAGTTGAGACAGGTACAAAAGGATCATTTCTCTGTAGCTTTGTGTGCATTTATTAATATCAGAGTTGGGAATCACCCATCACATTGATCAATAATGTGGAAGTGTGATGTTTTTCATTAGTTGCGGCTTTATAAAACTGGAAGCTTTTTCTGCTGCTTCCTCATCCAAATTCTGATTTAAGATTTGTAATGAGGAGCTCACAGGAACAGTTGTTACCGAGTTCTGAGCACAAGAGTATTGTTCTATTACCCCTTCCAGTTAAGAAATATTTCATCTCAAAGCCCTCTGCAGCTGCTAATTATTCAGCACATCTCTGGGAAGCAGTTTAGCACCGATCCCAATTTACATCCGAGGCAACAGACCCTGCTCAGATCCTGACTCTGAGCTGCTCAGCAGGAATTCCAGTCAGATCCTGAGTGATTCTTCCCACCACAGGGGAGGCAGCTGCTGTCCTGCCTCCCAAAGCCAAAAATTAAATCAGGATGGGGATTTGAACTTTGGACTCCTGCAAATGCTGATTTTGTTCTGCAGCTCCTTGGCTATTCTGGTCTGGCACACACTCATAGAAGCTGCTCTAATTCAAATAAATAATTAAATATTAATTAGAGCAGAGGCAGGCAGCCACAGCCAAGCAGTTTGGTGTGAATGCACCCACATTTTCTTGTCTAGAAAATGTATTTCAAGGAGGAAGCTTTCTGTTGCATTAAAAAGCAGTCTGATTACCTAAATATAAATGAAAACGTATATGAAATCTCTACAAAAAAAACCCAGGGACAAATAAAACAAGAGGAAAACAGTATTTGTAGCTCATTTCTGATCAGCTGTAAAGCACCTGTAACATTGTTTTCAGAGTTCCAGGTTCTTGATGTAAATTTACAAAATCAAAGAGAAGGCAGTTTGAGGAGCAGCAAAATACATGACAAGCCACTGAAAAGGGGAGCAGCAGAGGAGCAGTATTGGAGGAATAATTTGTGACTTTTCTGTAGCACTTGTATGGGGCTTTAAGCAAATTATGTTGACTGCTTTTGGTAGCTGACAGCTTGAAGAAAGGGTAAATGAGAAAACAGGCTTCTAGAAAAAAGGCAATAAGAAGTATTTCTTAAAAAAAAAATTACTTCTTTACTCAAACTAATCTGTTTTGATATATTTTGTTTGGATTTTTGCTTTATTATTTTCTAGTTGTGTTCCAAAGAAATGCCAGCTGTTGTGCAGTGTTAGGTTTTGCAGGGAGCAGGAGGTTTTGTCCAGAGGGAAATCCAGAGAGCATCCCAGTGCAGGCTCCATCTCGGGCAGGTGACTCCTCTCTGAGCAGGAACAGAGGGATCTGCGGTGATATTCTGCCATTTACTCCTTCCAAAACACCCATTCATCGTGTTTGTAGGGAAAAGTCAGTCTGATTAATTTCCCATTTTGCAAGGAGTTTTAGGCTGTCACCCTATTCTGTTGTGTTATCTTGAAAATTGAAGAGTTTAAGGATTTTGCTTGAAACTGGTTTTCACCTAGGAAGGCAAGGTAATTCTTACTCAAAAAATACAAAGGAATATCATTAATTGAACACAAAATATTGAAACTAAACCATCCACATGAGTCATCATAGATTTTTTTTCCTAATTTCAGACTATGAAATATTATTAACATGTAATGTTTTCTTTGCCCTCTTAGATGGGGGGTCAGGGGGACAAGGAACTTAAAACTTTTCACAGTTTGCAAGAAATGTAAAACTTTCTAATAACTTTCAGCTTATTTCACATGAGCAAGAGCTCCTTATTTGCTGATTAATTCAGCAGTGGGAACAGCCCAGGGTTCATCTCCTGTAACTTTGAACAGAACTGTCCATTTGAAGTACTTAGAGAGAGTTTGGGGATAGCAAGCACAGATTTGCAGCCTCGGTGGAGTGCTGAGGTTAGATGGGGTTGGAGCAGACTCTCCTTTTCCCCTTGCCTAGGCAGACACAGCAGTGAGGATGGAGGCAGCACTTTCAAATCCAACCTCAGTGGTACCAAACTGTGAAGGATGAGACTTCAAGGCAGAGCTAAACTTGCTGTGGGAATGAGGAGCCTGGGCCATTTCACTCTCACTAGATTTCTCAGTTGATCTGCAGCACAATTGAAAGACTGCAGTTGTTCTGCAGTTGGGTTTTTTGCTTATTAATCCTGGGTACTTGCAAGCTTACTGAAACTTCTGTGCATATCATAAAGTATTTCTCCAAAATACTGCATGTGCTTAAAGCAGATGAGGTCTCAGACCTTTTATACCACGGTGCCAGAGCAGTGCTTCATTTACATGCTAAGCTAACTGCAAATGGAAATAATTCTCCATGTGGCTGGTTCAACAATCCCAAGTTGTTTTACACCCTGTTCAAAAAAGAAAAAGAAGATTATTGACTACTGAAGTTGTGGAAATCTCAGAAAAGATGCCTGTGTGAGAAAGTGTAACTTATCACAAAGGCTGCATATTTCTCCTCCTTGAATGCAAACACACATTCATGTTCTTCTGTGTCTCATTGCTGTATAACTTTTAACAATGCCAGATAATGTGTTGTTTATTTTCCAGCATAGCATTAAGCATTTCCATTAGAGCTGGGCAAGCAGGAAAAACAGTGGTACTTTGTAGATTAATTTAACACTAAATTTTAAAACTCCTGAATATTTACCTGGCTGATACCAAGGAGACAAATTTTGAATGGTTTATGGAAACAAACAGTGATAGCGTGGGTGTTTAGAAAGTTCTTCCTGGAGATGATGACATTTCAGTTACTGCTTTTGTTGTAGGTTCATTTTGCAAACTTTGTTTTAACTCTTCTCATACCTGCTGTCTCTTTCACACAGACAACAATTCTTTTTTTTACTCTTTTTTTGTACTTCCCATAAAAATAAACCCCTATTACTTCCCCCCCAAAAAACAACTTCCAAGTATTTGTTTCTGGCCAAATCCATATTCTCCCCAGGATCTCACAAAACCTTTTGTCTCTTTGTGCAGCTTCTGTGATGAAGGTCTCAGCATCTCTGATTAAGCTCAGAGTCCACTCTGAATAAATTTTGTAAGGGAGTCTGACCATTTCAGCTTTAGAGCAGAGTAGATTTGGGTGTCACACTTTATCCTGGTACTGTAAAATAACCTGCAGCAAACATTCCTAGCTCAGAAAGCAGCTTGGAGCTAGTCCAGAGGCAAACAGTGAAATCTGGGCCTGTTCTTTCTGAAGACTGGTTTGTTTTTAAGCTCTTTGGTGCAATTTTGATTGTCCATGGATATGATAACCACTAATTTGTGGGGTTTATCCAAGAAAATGGGTGGTTTGGTTATTTTTCCCCATCTATTTGTGCAAGAGGATGTAATAATTTCACTGATTCAATACACCAAGTGTTCAGCTCACTCCCCTGGGTGTCATTTAATAATCCACCAGGACAAACAGGGATGTTCACCTCTGGACAAATGCTCCATCATTTATCCTATGGTGCCAGTCTCTCTGCAGTGATATAATCATTTAATAGCTGCTCTCTTCAAGCAGGTAGGCTTTTGACAGTCCATGGGCTGCTGGCATGAATTTGGCTTTTCTATTTCATGTATAGTTTCATCCTCCATGATTGGTCTTATCAACCCCTTGTCCTGTGGAGAGAAATCTCTTCAGCTGAAGCTTTGATGCTCTTATTTGTCCAAATTTGCACTTCTGTCAGACTCTTGGCTGCAGCTCTATATTTCATATGTGAGGCTGTTATGATCCATTTAAATGCCTATGGGGATCTCAACAAGCTTTTTGAAAAGATTAATGACTTAGCTGTGGTTTTTATGATAGTGTTTCCAGAGAAATGCCTGCATACCTAATAAGGTTATTTCTACAAGCCAAAATTTGCATTGCTTACCATAAAAGACAAATAGATGGAGTTTAACTACGAAACATCTGAAGGTTTACTGCCCATTTTTTATCATTTGGAAATCACTTTTGCAGAAGAAAAGGTAGACAAGTAAGGGAAAAAGGAAATAAGAAATGCAAGAGCTTTAAAATGACAGCAGAGGAAGGATAAGGGATGTGAGGAATTCTGTATTTTTGCATCTTGTACCATATGGATACACCTTTGTAAGGCTGTTATTGCCGACAGTCATGTTTGTATTTGGACGTGACTCTTAATAGGAGTAATTGAAATTAGTGTTGGAGCTTGCATAACATTTATTCAAGATTTATGTGAGTGGTTATAAAAAGATTAACTGAATCATTAGCTAAATTGCGTTTCCTAATGAAATCACCAAACAGCAGGCTGGAAGGAGAGGTTATGTTTGTGCTTTTGTTAAACTCTTGACCTAGCAGAGTACAAGTTTTAAAGTGCATTTGAAACTTCTGTGTTAAACCATTTAATGGGTGTTTGTTAAAAGTTTAGCAAACACCAGGAATCATTCACATGCCACAGCTGTTTTTGGCTAAAATTTGGCTAATATCTGTTCTGCTTTTTAAAATGTGAAGAGTTTGCCTGGCATAAATTATCTTCATTTATTGTGAAGTCGAACGACTGAGTGTGACAATGTTATCATTTGTGAATGGTACTTTGTTAATAAGATCAGACTTCTGGTCCTTCCTTTCTCTAGATTTGTCTCTTCTGTGTTACATATATGGAGAGCCAATAATTTAAATGAGATTTTTTTATTTTCAAATTGTTGTACGCTTAATAGGTAGTTTGTATTCTAGCACTCTTTTAACCCATTCTACAGGTGTATTTCTGTAGGAATTGTAGACAAACCTGAAACTTGAAATTTGAAAATTGAAAATTTAACTTAAAAGGAAACTTACAAGGGAAAATATTAATTTTAAACACTGTCATCATGTATTGCCATCACCTTAAGTCTATGTAAATGTAACTGAAATCTCTCCTCCTAAATGAATAAATGTTAGAAAAAATGCCTGCATTTGCAAATAAATGCAGAAGAAGCAATCTTGATTGTTCAGGTATAAAACAGAGCAGAACAGATGCAGGGTTCTGTGGCATTTTTTTTTCTAAACAGACATTTCTTTTTATAAAATATATAGTGACTTTTACTGTAATTTCCTTGCTGCCTCATAAGAAAAATTGAGAAATGATAATATTAGCTATTGAGGACAACTTCCAATATTTGCAGAGCAAATCTGTTTGGAACACAACATGTTGTTTGACTTTAGATGCTATACATCTGTTGTTTGATTTGCTGTTAGAAACATTAGCTAGTACAGAGAAGAGAATTATGATTATAGGCTCTCTGGTGATGTTGGAAGCCGCTTTTCACACATGCTGACTGTGCTGGGTTAAGAGTTTCTCAGAGGATGAGCAGACAAACAGGAAGGCAGCTCTGCCTGGAGCTGTGGAGTCCTGCTAACTCCATAAGCTGCTCCAGTTCTTGGGCAGAAAACATCTGTACAGCCTGCAGTGTGCCCAGCAGCCCTGTGCACGGCCAGGGCGTCACTTGGTGGGAAGTCATGGCTGAGACTCCTCGGAGCCCTTGTGAAGTGCCACAGGGGTCACACCTGCCTGGCACAGGACACTGCAGCCCTGGACACTGGGCTGAGGAAGGGGCTTCAATCCTGTCCAGGGTTCTCCAGCCTGTTTCCCACTGCTGTCATGTGTTGACTGGTTCTGTGAGCTGGGAGTTTCCCGGCAGCTGTCCCACTGTGGATATGAAATTCTGCTGAGTTCTGTGGAAAGCAAACTTCCTTTCTTCTGACAGCTGTTGAGTAAAAGACTTTCTCTGAAGGTCCCTGACCTGAGAATTTTCACATAATCTTTGATGCTTCCATCAGCTGGAAGAGAGATGATTTTTCAAGGCAGGTATTTTCCTATTTTAAGTCTTATAGGGCTTATTTTAGGATGGCAGGGTTTCCTTTAGTTTTATATGTGGCTGTATGCACATAATTTTCTAATTAAGGTCCTTATTATAGATTTAAATCTGACTGCTAAACTGCATGTGGTAAAAAAACTGTATTATTCACCAGGATGGTGGCAAAGTCACACAAACTCAAATATACAGCTACTTATGTGAGCATTATATCAGGCTACATTTCTAGTTATTCTGATCTGTAATTTTGTTGAGAGAATTTCTCTGCTGAAACACTGTAAATTTACAAAAACAAAAGGAGGAGTGAACAGATTCACTTCTCAGAGTCTGGAGAATAAATTAATATTTGGTGTTAAACCTATTACTTTATTCACCTTTGGGGGAAGCAAGAACAAGGAGAAGACTAAAACTGTTTTCCTAATTCCTAATACTTTCTTAGTTGTGTGTTTCTCCTTCAGGGTTACCATGGTGATAAGAGTAATGTTAAGGTCTAGCTAGGCAGGTACTACATTAGGCTAAAATCATTTATCCTTCTTTTCATCTGCAAAATGCATGGCCAGGAGATGAATGGCATCATTTAGAGCACTCACCCCTCTGACAGGCTGCTCTAAGCTCAGCCCCAAGAGTGCACATTTAAGCATGAAGTTTTGCAGGCCTAAGTTGTACTGCAAAAGGAGGCTGGCTTTAAAAAATATATCCAAAATCATAAATATATTGCTGGAATCAATAATAAAATTCAGGAGCAGAAACAATAAAAGCCTCAGCTCTACCCTATCTACTCAAAAAGAAAGAGAGAGTGGAGAATATTCAGGCAGAGGATGCTGAATGGTTTCTTTTTTCAGTGATTTGGAAACTGTTACTTACTTCAATGCCTCATTAGCT
Organism: Parus major; assembly: GCF_001522545.3. Taxonomy (NCBI): domain Eukaryota; kingdom Metazoa; phylum Chordata; class Aves; order Passeriformes; family Paridae; genus Parus; species Parus major. The sequence goes on along the minus strand of NC_031772.1, from coordinate 14,950,859 downwards.
CTGCAAGGCAGGGCTCTCCCAGCTGCTCAGGCTGTTTCACAGGCTCAGTGCTAACTCTGATGAAGTTGCCCTGTTGTGTTGTTTGGCTCAGGTGTCTGTCCTCAGCTTTCTCTGATCCACTGACTGTTCTGAGCAATGCTGCTGATCTGCCACAGAGGAACCACAACCCCACACTCCCATGAAGATCAGCATTCAGAAGACTTGAAATTACATTTCTTTGTTTGTTTGTTTGTTTGTGTTTTTTTTGCCCCACCCTGTGCTTCAGGGCAGTCATTTTTCTCTGCATCAGGCAGGTCTTTATCCCGGTCTCAAAGATCTTCAGAAGACACCTACAGCAACCTTACAGCTCCAGGCTGGAATTTACTCTTCCTGTTTTGACTTCCTCTTTGAATAAAACTCTTAATTTAACGTAGTATGCACATATATCATTAATACCAAGCATTTGTATCAAATTAGAGTGTATAATGTGGTTCTTCCAGCACCCTTGTTCCCAACCCCTCAAAAACAAATTAGTACGTCATATTTTAATTTTACTCTCAAGTAAACTGTGAGGTTTGTAGATTCATGAGGTTCTTTATTTAATTGTTGAAAAACTAATTGCATTTATTCCTCTTAAGCAAAAGAAGAAAAGTATTATCTTTTGGTCTCCTTCCTAGGTTTGTTTATTTATGGCAGATGCAGCTAATTGATATTTCTAATGCTTTTTATGCCGTAAGTAGATTACCTAATGCCAACTATTTAATTTCCAGTATCTCACATTTTCTTAGTTAGGCTCATCAACATATTTTTACATTAATTATTTAACTGCCATTTTCAGTCTTTTCAGTCAGCCTCACTTGTGCCTACTCAGGGCACAATTAGTCACTGCATTATTACAGAATTAAACCAGTTTAAGTGAATAAAAAGAAATTTGCACATTTTGAACACAGCTACATTTTGTTCTGATATTTTTAGCCTGAAGATTGGCTTTTAATTTCACATTAGGACATTTTCATGTTTCAAAATGGGATAGCCAAGGCTTCTGCAGTGGCTTTCTTATTTTAGGTCCTGAATTGCTTTTACATATTAACTTCCACTTGACTCTTGAACCCCCGTCTCATCCACCAATAGCAAAAAGACAATAGAGAAAATAAACCAATTCTGAAGTACTGCTAAGGGATGGAATAAATCAATTAATACACTGAAATGCGGTGTATTCACTGCCCTTGTTCCTGTTGCAAGCACAAAATACGTAACTAATGCTTTTTTCTATAAATGCCAATTCATACCTATTCTGAGTCACAACAGGTGCTGGGCTACAACCACTACTGACCCAAATATTTTTTATTTCAAATAGTATTTATGAATATTTGATTCAATACTTAACACTGATAATTTTAGAAAGAATTGTGTATCAGAGGCTGAGAGGGTGAAATGCTTTAAAATCTGTGTTTGAGGCACAGTTAAGGTTTTATTCCGTGTTCTTGAGTCCTAGTTATTGCTGGAATACTGATCATAACAGATGGTAAATTTATAAACAAGAATATCTTGTTGCAACTTGAAAATAAAAAAATAAAATACAGCCATGCTATTTTCTAAGTATTTTTGAGACCAGGAGCACACTAAAGAAAATCAACATTCAAGAAAAATGTTTTAATCTTGGGGAAGAGCAGTGCCTCGTCAGGAAACAGGTCAGCTCTCCTTTTCAACTTTTAATAGGATTGTGAAATTAAAGGGGGCTTATTTCATTACCCTTGTTCATCTTTCTTATCTGCATTTCTTTTTGCTCTTTTGCAAAGCAAGCTTTGACTCTTTTGGGATATTAACCTTGATTATGCAGCAAGAGATATCTTTCGCATTCTTAATAACCATTAGGTGTGTACTTGGATCAAAAATATTAATAAACAACTTAGAAATATTACAGGATTTCTAATGTGTTTCTCGGAAAGGTTTCATATTTCATTATAAAGCTTTCCTTAAATGTGAGAATGAAAGGCTTGATAGTCAACATGAAAGAAAGTCACCCTAAAATATGTGAGGATTTTCCTTTTTATTCTCAGATGATGAAGTGTTTTTTTGAGTAATATGACAACAAAATAATGCCATTATTGGAAAAAGTTTAAGTATATTTCCAATTTGTTATGCTTAAATTGTCAATAACCACCATGTGAGACTTGCTCAAGTACATATTTCTCCTAATTTGTTGTTTTTGCCTCATGCAAAGGGTAAATCTTCCTTCATGAGGGCATATTCCTTTTATTGATGCAGTCCTGGTGAGCTGCTCCTTGATTTTCCATCCACCTTCTTCCACAGGGAAAGTCAGTGAAACTTCTGTCAGTGTATTGCTCTGGAGCTTTCTGAAGGAAGAGTCAGTGAAAGAGCAGATAACAAATGCTAATGAAGTGTCTCTTGGGAGGCTGCCAGCCCTTCCTGGCTTTCTCCTGCCCCCCGAAGTCAGGGGGGTGAGCACTGAGTTCCCAGGACCCTGAAGGAGGGCTGACATTAAAGCTGCACCGTTTGTGCCAGCAGCACTGGAATTGTGTGTGCAAGTCTCATTCCTGAAATCTCACTGAATGGTGAAGCTGCTTCGGCACAGAGGATGGCTCTGACTTCCCTTTTGGTTGCAGGTTCTGCTACTTTCTTCTTTAGAAATTTAAAATTGTTCAACCTCAACCTAAAACTTGACCTTGCAAAACTTTACTAACACAAACAGTCTCGATCATTAAAGCAAGGCTGTTTGTGTGTATAATTATAGCTCATATGAGAAGAGATATGCAAGAATAACCTTTAAAAAAGGTTCTCTTGGCTATCATAACTGAAGAAAAAAAATGCTTTCCCTTTTAATTTAGGTGGTAAATCTAGCAAATAATTTACAGTATGAATGAATTACTTTTCTGAAAAACAAAACTTAATTGTCACAATTCGAAAACATATTATTCTGAATATAAAGTGCTTTCTTCATTAAAAGTTTAGTAAGGCTATTTGATGCTGTAAAAGCACTCACTGTGTGTCAGCAGCACCCACATTAACCCAGCAGACTGAAACTGCTCAATCCATTGACTCAATGGGCTGTGAAATCCATTCTCTCCATAAGCCTTGACACTGGACCTCAGTCTAGTGGATCCTCAGTGGATTGAGGCTCCCATGATGAGTTACCAAGTGCATGATATCCTAATAAGGCCTTTCTTCGGCCCTGACATGACAGATTTAGAGTATCTACTCTAATTTTTCTCATTTTTCAAGGTTCTTCAGTTTGATGTGTATTGGGTAGTTACAGTAGTTATATTTAGGGGTCATTTCAATGCTGTCCAAGCTTCATGTGAAATTTCCAAAGTGCTTTATTTTATTTTTTTCAACTTTTGAAGCCAGATTGAATTTTCAGTAGACATTTTGGGGGACAGACATCACTCATTGCCAATGGCTAGTGTAGATTTTACATCCTCCACCCTTCTGTCAGCAGCTCCTGTCTCTGCAGGACTGGTGCACAACCACGGAATGATTGGATGGGTCCAATTCACACTTCAGAGTGAGGCTGTTTAATTGACACTGCTGGGTGAGGTGGTTTAAATGGATGACCTTGAACTCTGCAGGATCAGGGAACAATGTATGTCCCACTCTGATATACACTTCCTATGGCTCTGGCTTTGTTTTTCCTTGTTGCTCCACTCCCATTTGAAAGGGTACAGAGAATTACTAGAAAGCTTTCCAGTTCTTTCTGCCCTCCTGCTGGGGTGGATGCTATCTACTGTGGTACAAAAATCATCCAAAGAATTTCATTTGAAAACCAGGAAGATATAAAATCTTTCAAAAGTCACATCTTTACATTTCAGATTCAGAATTACTGACAGCTTTAGGTTACAGGCTGGTAGGGTAGAAAAGGTTTTAAGTTTAAGTGGGATGAGGCATTCTCTGCTGCACTCTGATTCTGCCTGGGCATTCAAAATACATTTAAAACTGCTGCCATAGGGAAGGGCAGATGTTAACTTGGATTTGCCTTTTATCTCCTTCAGTCACTTGTTATCCTCTGGGTTTCATCAGTCTTTATTAGGATCATGCTGGCAAAGTTCTTGAGATCCCAGAAGGGAGCTGCTGGGGCAGGGAGCTGTTCCCACTATTTCCAGGGTGTATTTCTGCTACTCTGAGTTTTGAATTGGAGCACAGCCTGTGAAACCAGACCTGTGTCAGGTCCTTCTGTGCAGCTGAGACAGCATCGACCCCAACGGGCTCCTGTGCTGCACCTTCACGTGCTGGCCCAGCCCAGAGCTGAGTCTGTTCCCCCTCTCTGTGGAGCTCCTCTGACACCTGAGAGCAGGCAATAGTCAAAGTCCATCTCTACAGAGTCTTAGCTCTTTCTTCATAGAATTAAGAAGAGCAATTTATATTTTTCAACAACTATATGGCTCCCAAAGGCAAAACCTTTGAAATGGAGATATGACCAGGATATGAAACGCTGCAGGAAGCTGGCCCTCAGAGATAATGAAACTCTGTGTTTTTGTGTTAATTGTGCAGCAGGAAAGTGGCCATTTGTACATATGCCTGCTGCTAACCTTCTACCCTGGGGGATAATCATTTATAATTAGGCCAACCAGTTCCTTGTCAATAAACAAGTTAGAGAACTTTTCACAAGTATGCTGCCATTATGATGATTTTGCTGTGAGCCAAGTTTATCTATAGAGTTAAAAAATTATAAAAACCTCCATGAGACAGACCAGATAAGTATCTCTAGAGAGATGAGTCCTGATTGCTAACTTTTCTACAGCATCTCCATACCCATAGAGACTACAGCTTTATAATATGAAAAGTAGCAGATAAAGAGGCAGCTTGCAGTGGAGATTGAAGATTATTTTATTAATTTAAAAATTATAATGTCTTAAATTTTATCTGCTTAAAATTGAATGACTCAAACCATGGTGCATTGAAGTATTAACAAGATTTCAATTAAACTTTGCCACGGTGTTCTTACTCAGTTCTTCTTTCCACTACCAGGCAGGAGAAACCCCTTTTATAATACACCTGTAAATGTTGGAGCCCAATTGCCATGTTATAATGTGATGATAATATAATACAAATTCTGCAAAATATCTGTCATTAAGTATTTGTAAGACTTGATAAAAGCACCTCTAGTAGTATATAGCTTTAAATCTATATGGAAGTTATTTCTTAGCATTCATACTATTCTAGTAGTAATTTGTATTTAATATTATACTGTCTATTTTGATTATATTTCATAATAAGGTACAGCAGGATTAGTTATCAGATGATTCTTCATTTGCATAAATGAGCTCCTTGAATTTCTGAATTTGGAAGCATCTCAGAGCCTTGTGTTTAAAAACACGTAGTCCCAAGTACCAGGAAACATGTAAAGGAAAATATTCCCTGGTATGTGGGGTAATTTGAAGCAGAATTTGTGAATCATCATCTTCAGCAGATTCATGTATTGGACATGAAAGAAATGAAATACTTGACAGAGGGCATATAGTGGTAAGTATTTCCAGAATGCCCATTTTAAGTTGATCATCAAAGTGTTCACCTTTTTTGAACACTTGCTTTAGCCAACCAGTGTTCCTAATTATCTCTGTATGTTCATTACATTTTTTATTTATATATATACACACATGTACATAGGCACATATATATGCATATGGGACAGCACATATGTTTTTGTATATTAAATTCGGTATTCATGTACATATTACATGTAGGGTATGTACACATTACATTTCTCAGTGTATGATTAGCAGCATTGGAAATTTTTATGCAGAGTGACTTATCTGTTGTGAAATAGCCAAATTTTAGACCCTGAGAATTTTCCACATCTCTCCTTTAATTCTGAGCAACAGTTTCACACAGATCACTTGTTAATTAGAGGTGCCATCTTCCTCCTGAGGTAATTTATAGAGGCTGGCAGTCATTCTAATACCCAGCATACCCCCACAGCTGCTGGAACTAAGTGGCCTGCAAACAGCAGTGGTGAAAATGAGTAAATCTGTGTAATGTACTTGTGTCATTTGCCACACAGTATAGTTAGCAGAAGGAAAACATTAATTTAAAATCTATTATACTTGAAGATTTCACTGTTAAATGACCACTCTACCTCAAGGTCAGGTGCTGGAAGAATCTAACTTAATGTGAAATGCTCCCTGTTGTTTATTTGGGTATCATTTTTCTCTTTTCTTCTGGCATTATTATTCAGATTTAGGAGCACAAGATACAGAATAGAACTATATTTGTATATACACACACATATCTATAAATTATACTATAAAATGTATCTGTTTGTCTGCATGTCTGAGGAGTTGGGCTTCTTACACATACATCCTTACTGTTGAATGGAGGGCAGGTCTGCCCCTCACCACTTTGAATTCTGCCCTGTGTGATTAGCATTGATCTTTATGTGCAGTTTCAGGGTCAGTAAACTCCCTAATTTAAGGTCTCCATAAACAAACCTGCCTAAATCCCAATGTTTAAAATGCTTCAGAGGAGTGCTAGTTCTACAGTGGCTTCTGTAAACTTGTATTTTGTCTGGATGATTGAAGTTCACAAAGTATTAATAAAATGTGACAATGTAACCTCACAGCTACTGCAATTTAAATTCATGTGTTGAGGCTCATCTGCCCGATGTGGACAGCCAGCCCCATTCCTGTGAATGCTCCTCTTGCTAATCTCAGGGACCTTGATCAATTATTTCTGCAGAAGAAAATCACTAAAGGTTTAGGGAGGAATCAGACTTTGTTGCTATTTCCCCTGCATTGCTATCTCAACATCTCCTTGTCAGGCTCTGTGTAATAGGACAGGAAAAGGGTTTATTCTTCTCACTCATGTCCGGCAGATCCCTTTAAGTTTTCCCTGAGATATTGTCTTTCTTGTTCTGTTAAATCTCTAAGTCACTGATCTAACCTGATGGAACCAAATTTCCCGTGGAAAAGCACAGCTGGGAAAGGCTCCCTTCTGAAAATCAAATCCTTGACTGTGCAAGGTGAATTCAAAAGATAAAATCTCATGGTTAGTGCACTGCATTAGGATTAGGAAAACCGAGTTTTTCTGGTCAGATCTGTGCTTCCTTCAAAATGCCTTTGGGTCAGACCCTTAAATATATGGGAGTCTATTTTTTGCTAACACTGAAGTTTATGCATGCAAGATGCAAATTCTTGAAACCATATGGTGCAGTGGGTTTTTTTGTTGATTTTAAAAAAAAATATTTTGTTGTCCAGTAAATCAGAGTAACAGGAGCTTATCCTAGAAATAATTCTGCTCCTACCCTTGTAGAGGTGTTATGACCAGAATTATGTTCAAATTGGAGAGATCAACAGGGAAAATCAGTCAGTCTGGGGAGGATGCAAATGCAAATAGCTGTAAGTTAGGTACCTTGACCAGGTTCCTCTTCTGAATGACAGGGAGCAAACCTGTCATTAATTATTCTGAATTGCTCAGTTCGTTCACTCTCTTTAATTTAGAAGATGGCAGTAGTTGGTGTGAATGTTTAAAGATTTCCAACTGGGTAGAAAAGGCCTTGAGATTTTTTTTAAGAGGTCTCAGAGACAGCAGATACCTTTCTGAAACAACACAATGCTAGGAGAGGTTTCTGAAGTTTAAATAAATATCTAACCTCAAGAGTTTATCATCCAAACTGAAGTTACAAACTTCTTTGCATTCATTAGTGTTTTGTAGCTGTGTTTGATCATCCAATGTTCGAATTAAGGATTTCTTGTCAGAGCAGAAGCTTGCAGTCTGGGAACATGGTCCAGAGGAAGCGGAGCATGACTAAAACTCTGGCAGACAGATTATTGGCTGCTGGTGGCAGGAGGAAGTCTCTAAACTAAGAACCCTCAATAAACAGAGACAGCCCGTACGTGGCTGGGGCCAGGAGACTGAGAGCTCCTGAACCTCAGCTGGTGGCAGGAGTTAAAGCCTAAGAGCTACAGCTGAATGTTTCTTTCCTCAGACCATGGATTTTTGATCCTGATGCACAGCAGCTCAAATAAATCCTGGAATAGGCAATCAGCTCATGATTGCATGCCTGCTGGAGACCTCAATCACGTCTGTAGGAATCAGCCAATGGTGATGGATGGTTATGTGCCTTCTCTGCGGGATCTAAACCGCGGTGCCGCCAAACAACCCGCTTCAATCCCCTCCAAATCAGGGAGTATCGCCCGTGTCAGCATCTGCCTGCTGCTCTGTAGCAGCTTTTGGTGGTGCTCAAAGTAGTTCTGTCTCACTCAAAAAAAAAGGAAATGGAGGCCTGGAAATCCTTCTGTGCCTGGTGTCTTGACTTACTGAGGAGGCATTTGGGAGAGCAGTGAGTGAAGGAAAGGAGACTGCAGAAATTTTTGGCTGAGCCAGTACTGTGGAAACCCAAGGGTTTTGATACAGTCCTAAAAGCACATTTTAGTAATTTGTACAGATAAACTGTTCCATTTTTACTGTAATGGTAGATGGCAAAAAAATGCAACAACTCTTAAATTTCAGGGCTAAACTCTTGATAGTTTTCTTGCTCTTCTGGGAGTTTTGAAACACCTCAAAATAAGATTATTTTATTATAGCTGACAAGGGGCAGCACAGGATGCAAATTCTCCTTAGGCTTTTATATACAACAAGATATACTGATTAAAAAATCTTCAATGAATCAGTCATCTTAATGAACTAAGCTTGCTATCAATTTGCAGGATTTGCAGTAACTGTGCTTTAGCCTCACCTTTCTCTAGGAAGATTCAGCCACTTCTCCCTCCCTTGTGTGCCATGGGCTCTGGGATGCTGGGCCACAGACCACACCATCCCAGGCAATGTTGGCCTCAGTAAATTGAGTCTGTGATCAGTAGCAAGTGCCCACTTGTGAGATGTTCAGTGCTAGCCCTGACACAAATCAGAAAGTAAAATATATTTCAGCCTCATACCCATAAAACGTTGCTGCTGACCTCCTGGTCTTACATGTAAGAAATCAATGCTGGCTTCATTAATCTGGAAATGGTTGTGTTTTGCCATTTCCTGAAGTCCCTATGAAAGTTTTATGCCAAGAGAAGGTGGTGCTCTGCTTGTAATTGAATTCCTGGTGAATTATTTAATTCAAAATGTCTTAGAGTTAAGCAGTCCATAAACTACATTTTCCAAACTGATCCTTCAAAACAGAACGTCTGTAGATTGCATACAAATGCAAATCTGTCTGCAGAACAAGTAATGGCACAAACACTTGGACAAATGCATCTTCCTAGATGTGTTGGAGGGAATTTGCATAGGGAATTGGACAACAAATATAGACAGAAAGCAATCTTTCACATCATTAGTAATAGACACTTTCTGTGTTTTGTGATTTTAGTCAGATTGTGAGTCTGCATAATTAGGAAGAGATTTGCAAAGATATGAAATAAACAAAATAAATTAGGCGAAGAAACAAAAATGGAAAAGTAACATTCTTGATTTAAATAATAATTTTTTCTCATAGTTTGGCTAATTTACTGAGGCAAATTAAATGATAAACATATTATACTGATTTCTTATGTACTAGATTTTTTTCTTCTGGGATTTGCTAAACGTTTGTGTATTCCTGTCCTGCAGCATACAGAAATATTTAAGAATATGCTGCAGCACTGACATCTTTCCTGCTACTGTTATTTATCATTTACATTGCAAAAACATCTATTTCTTGTCCTCTGATACAGATGCAGGGAATGTTTCAAGTTCAGCCTCTAACAAAATTATAGAACCCAAAGAGAATTTTAGGAAAATCGAGGTGTTGTAACCACTCATTTTTGTTTATTACCAGCCCTCTTTCTTTGGAAAACAAACCATACAGTTTTCAGCTTGCAAGCAAGATGCAGACAGCCTCTGTTGTGGCAGATTGCCTCCAAAAAGTTGTCCTTGGGCTGGCTCAACATCTTTGATAATCAGTAGCAGTCTCAGTTTACTCCACATTGAGACATGTCTGGTTTAGTTGAGTTTGAATGTTTGTTCAATTATTTCTTGTAGTTTATTCTGGGCTCGTACTCCACAGATTTATATGTGTGTCCTTGAGTCAGTCATTCCTGCTGTCCAGGCAATGTAAGAATAGCAGTTAAAGCTTGTTTTGCTACATTAGAAAAAATTCTCAGTGGCACAGGAGCCTGTTTGGCTGTGGGTGGTCATGGAGCTGAGCACACCCAGGGCGAGCCTGGAGAATCAAAATATAAAGGAAACAGTAAAGATCCTCAATTGGTTTTGGCATTTGTACTTTGTGTTCTTCGCAGAATCCTTTGATGGGTTTTATTCCATAGTTCTTCCATTTTAGTTTGGCTTTTTCTTTGGTGAGTTTTGGTGTTTTTGTTGGGGGTATTTCTGCAATGTTGAGAGGGACTTTTGCATTTTTAGTGTTTCTCTTATGTAACATGACTTTTCTTGCTTGTGTTATGGCATGATTCTTCATTGTGCTGTTTTCTTGGCATTTTTTGTGCATTTTTGGCTTTTTTTCGTGAAATCAGTTTATAATTTTTTTATTTTTTATTTTTTACTTCTAGTTTGTCTTCTGCAGTTTTGCAAATAATATAGATTTTTTAATTTTTCACATTTGTTTTCATTTGGGTTTTTTTGGGGTGGAGCTTTTCTGCTGGAATTCTAGAAGGGAGGGTTTACTACTATTTGTACTTCATTTTCTGCATTTTGGAACTTATATTTCTCATTGCATTTTCCTTTCCTGTTTAAAGATATTAGAAATCTTTTCCCCTTTTAGTTATATATATATAATATATATATATGGATTTGATTTAGCATTTAATAGTATTTTTCATTATTTGACAGATTTGGTGGTGGTTTGGGGCATCTTTAGCATGTTTTCAGCATTTTGATTGTTTTCTTCTTTGACATTTGCTGTCATTTTTGAGGAATTTACCTGTGGATTTGCAACTTCTTTATATTGTTTTGGTGGGGTTTTGGTATTGGTTTTTTTTCATTTTTTATGTGTTACTTTTACCATTTCAGGGTATATTTCATCAATCTCGGCTATTTTTTGTCAGTTTTTTTTACCTGCCATGTCTTTGCCATCTTGGCAGTGCAGATGATAATTATTTGGGGGACAGTGCTGAAGGCCCTTGTGAGGCAGCACTGTGGGGCCACTTCTCTGGGACTGGCCAACACCCCTTCTGCAGTTCAGCCTTTGGAGAGAGGAACTAAAACCAATTGTCATTCAAGTAAGTGATGCTGGATTCTTTTCTGACACAAAAAATAACATGAACTGAACCTGTATGCAATTCCTTTTAAACCCCTCAAAAAGGTGCCTTGAAATCTGAGAGCATCCCAGCTCTATTAAGTGCTTTTGGAAGGCTCTGGAGCACACACAGCCTGGGGGAAGTAAAACATTCTTCTAGGCTCAAAGGTGTCTCATCTCATCACAGATCTATGGGCCCAGATGGGATCCATCCCAGGGTGATGAGGGAGCTGGCAGATGAGCTTGCCAAGCCGCTCTCCATCATTTATGGACAGTCTTGGCTCACTGGGGAGGTTCCAGATGACTGGAAGCTGGCCAGTGTGACACCCATTCACAAAAAGGGTGCAAGGAGGATCCTGGTAATTACAGACCAGTCAGCCTGACCTCAGTCCCTGGTAAGGTAAAGGAGCAGTTTATATTGAGTGCCATCATGCAGCACTTACAGGATGGCCAGGGTATCTGACCCAGCCAGCATGGGTTTAGGAGGGGTAGGTTGTGTTTGACCAACCTGATCTCCTTTTATGACCAGGTGACCCGCCTGGTGGATGTTGGAAAGGCTGTGGATGTTGTCTATTTGGACTTCAGCAAGGCCTTTGACACTGTATCCCACAGCACACTCCTGGAAAAGCTGGCAGCCCATGGCTTGGACAGGAGCACTCTTTGGTGGGTTAGGAACCCGCTGGATGGCTGGGCCCAGAGAGTGGTGGTGAACGGTGCTGCATCCAGCTGGGGGCCAGTCACCAGTGGTGTCCCTCAGGGCTCTGTGCTGGGGCCAGTCCTGTTCAATATCTTTACTGATGACATGGATGAGGGTATTGAGTCCTTCATTAGTAAATTCGCAGATGACACTAAGCTGGGAGCATGTGTTGATCTGTTGAAAGGCAGGAGGGCTCTGCAGAGAGACCAGCAATGGTTGGAGGGATGGGCAGAGTCTGATGGGATAAAGTTTAATAAGTCCAAGTTCTGGGTCCTGCATTTTGGTCACAAAAACCTCCTGCAGTGCTACAGGCTGGGGATGGTGTGGCTGGACAGTGCCCAGAAAGGGACCTGGGGGTGCTGAACTCGAGCCAGCAGTGCCCTGGTGGCCAAGAAGGCCAATGGCCCCTGGCCTGGATAGGAATGGTGTGGCCAGCAGGAGCAGGGAGATCATTCTCCCCCTGTACTCGGCACTGGTGAGGCTGAACCTCGAGTGCTGAGTCCAGTTCTGGTCCCTCAGTTTGGGAAGGACATTGAGACACTTCAGCGTGTCCAGAGGAGGCAACGAGGCTGGTGAGGGGCTGGGAACACAAACCCTGTGAGGAACGGCTGAGGGAGCTGGGGGTGTTTAGCCTGGAGAAAAGGAGACTCAGAGGTGACCTTATCACTCTCTACAACTTCCTGAAAGGTGTTTGTACTATTGTGGGGGTCAGTCTCTTCTCCCAGGAAACAACTGACAGAACCAGAGGACACAGTCCTAAACTGCACCAAGGGAAGTTTGGGTTAGATGTTAGAAAGAAATTCTTCACTGAAAGAGTGATTGTGAGTTGGAATTGCCTGCCCAGGGAAGTGGTGGAGTCACTATCCCTGGATGTTTTTAAAGAAAGACTGGACATGGCACTCAGTGCCATGGTTTAGTTGATGAGGTGTTAGGTCATAGGTTGGACTAAATGATCTTAAAAGGTCTTTTCCAACCTAGCTCATTCTGTGATTCATCTCTCATGTGGCTCTCAGAAGATGTTTTTTCTCTCTACCCTCTCTCAGCCACAGTGTCCTGCCTGAGACGATGCCTAAAATGCTTGGAAAAATTCTGTGGAGTGTCTGCAACAGTCACACAATGAGTACTGACACTTCTGGCATGAATTTCTCAAGCCACAGGAGGAGTTTTGCCTCTGTAAAAGTGCCTGCTTTTAGTCTGTCTTGTTGTCCCATAGACACTAGAGGAGCTGCACTGATGTGCTCTCATGCATGACATCCATTTGGCTGGGAGGCTCCCTGGGACTGTACAGCTCCTGTGGAAACCAGAGGTTTTTACAGGAAAGCTTTGTCTGTCAGACTGATAATAGCTTTTACAATTCGTGCTGCAGCGCTGCCCAGAGGGTCATAATCTGACAGGGCACTCTGTGCCAGGCAGTGCTCAGGCATGGTGGAGATACATTTACAATTAAATTAAGCTGGTTAAAGATGGGAACCTCTCTTGCATGCACAGCAGAGAGAAGGGTTCTCTGAAACCAGCTGGGATTGCCCATTTCTCTTATCCATTAGCCCAATTTTCAGTATCAATGCACAAATGGTCACAAGAGAGGCAGGCTTGGGACCCCAGGCGGGGATGACTCTGTCATTTGAGTGTGAAGTTCAAGCAGCACAGATGTGCAATGCTTTAGGATCCCAAACCAAGGGCCTGATCTTGAATGTAAACCTGCCCAATAGGAGGTGGGAAGTATACTGAAGGTCCATGGAGCTCAATATTTGAGCCCTCTTGGTGAAGAAATCCATCTGCACCATCTGGATAGGGTCTGTCTGCACCGTCCCCTGCCACAGATCCCAGTGGCCATCAGCCCCCTCGCTGTGAGGGATTGTGGCAAGTGTGAACTTTGATGGCCTAAAGGGACAGCCCTTGATGTCCAAGCTGCATTTCCAGTGGGATGGCAGAATGCAGCCTGGGTTTCCAAATCTTAATTAAATGCCCAGTGAACTAGAACAACAAAATAGCAGCTGAGGATGATGCAGGTTTATTCTCTCTTTTTTTTTTTTTTTTTTTTTTTTTTTTTTTTTTTTTTTTTTTTTTTTGTTTAGCTATCTAAATGACAGATAGGAGCTGCAATTCTCTAAGGGCATGTGGTAACTAAATGACAACGTGAGACATCCTTCTGTTGCAGAACAGTTGTCCACAAAAATTCACCCACGACTTCACTGATTGTTTTGGAGAGCTAGATGAACACATTAATAACATGAAATCATAGAATCCTTTATGACCCACTGAGTTTAACCACTGGGTGTTGCATTCATGCCCTAGCAATTTATTTAATAATGTTTCCCACCTTGAAACTTACTGTATCATCTCAAATCATCTGTTTGATATGGTTGTTTCAATTGCTCAGCGTCTCTTGGTGTAATTTAACATTTTCATTAGATCAGTAAAAGAAAGAATTTAAGGATTTTTGTGTTTCAAAAGCTTGATATGTATCATGGTGGGAATCAGGTAGGAATTACTATTGTTTAATGAATACTTTATGGATTCTGTAAAGTAATTACATAGTGTAATTAAATTATTTGAAATTCAGTTTCTAACTTTGTTTCTTGAATAGACTTAATTTGATCTTTGGGTAGGGAATAAGTTTCTTTCAGCTAAGCCCTCTGTAGGCAGAATAGAGAATATGTCATTTGCACATAGGTGGCTTGGGACTTCATGGGAAAGAAAACCAAAGAGCTTCCTTGTTTTGATCTATTCTCTGTTTGATGGCTTGTGTTCAGCATGGGGAAGCTACATAATTGCCATCAACTACTCACTAAATTAGCTTATTTGAAATATTTTCCTAGAGTTTATTCTGCAGCTGTTAACAGTAGACTTGTAGGGAAACAGTGCTTGTGCTCAGTTTCACAGCAGGAGTTTCCATTTACCTCAGCCATGCAAGGACATGCTCCTGCAGACAATTCTCCAGGTATGGGGATTCAGCATAAGCTAAATATTTGCAGAGGCTGATCAATTAACTCTTACTGAGGCAAACTGACATGGAACTCAGTGACCACTTGGTTATTAATGTAGCACTTATGCTTTGGCCACTTCTGGCCCTTTTTTCATCCTCTTTTTGGGAGAATTCAAGCAGAGACTTAAATAATTCAAAGATTCTCAATATTTTTGTTAATTTTACTGGGCGAAAAGTAAATGATTTCTGTCTTGGATTACGTCTGAGTCTTTCCTGTTGGCTAGCAGGCCTTCTCAAGGACATCAATTTTCTTTTGCAGCAATACATTACAGTTCCTTAGAGGACCCTGTTGTGCCACAGACCACAGCCCCTGGCCCAGAAGGTCACACAGACCTCTGCACTAGTTCTGTGACTGGCTTAAATGGTTATGAAAATTAACCAGCTCTGAATTTACTGTCTTTTAAGGTAAAACAAAACTTTATTTAGGAAACCCAGAATAGGAGCTCAGGAAATTACATAATTGAAAGTCCCTACTCACAGAATTAAAGCATGGGCACAGGTTTGGAGATGGAATTAAACATGTGCTCCAATGTTTTAGAATTTCCTTCTTTTCCTGCATGGAATTATGAGTCAGCTCTGAGTCCTCACAGTGCAAAGTGTTTGAACCTGAAGTCTTGGTTCAGGTCCATCGTCTCACTGTGCTTAGAAGTAAATAAAAAAAGTTTTCATGACTTATTGAAATGGTTAGGAGGTCTGAGCCAGCAGTTAAACAGTCAAGGTCTGAGTATATCACAAAATGTCAGAGAATGAACTGTATTTCTGAAGGATGGAACCAGCAGCAGAGGGTATTCACTCTCTGAGGAGCTGACCAGTTATTTACTGCAAAGCCTACACCTTCACTTCCAGAAAAAGGGGTGCATTTAAAACACTGCAATATAAACAGCCCAGCTTTTTCATGGAAAATTAAATAATCACGCTTTAAAGGAAGATGGCTTCTTTCATTTTTTTTAACTCTTTTTTTTTTCTTTAAGAGTTTTAAGTAGGCAGACCAAATGAATATGTTCTCTAATTCAAGTCTTAAAAATGAGACTTTACTCAAGATGGACCATAAGAGAATGCAACCTGCCAGCTTAATTAAGTTTCTGGAAAGCTTCTGGGCAAAATTAATATATGTGGATGAAAGCCAAAATCAGCCTGAGTGAACAGATTTTAGCTAGCACACCACAACTCTGAGAAACATAGGGACCTTCAAGTATGCGGCCTAGCAATATTAATTACAGTGGTTAGAGAACAGTCTATCCTTTTTGTGGATGCCAATCTGCATTTATTGTTGTTTATGTCCAAGCCAATATGGCTATCAGAACAATCTTAGAGCTAAATTAAAAAATTAGAAAATGATTTGCCATAATTTTCTGCTTCAAACTCTTATTAAACAGCAGTTGATGAAAATAGAAAGCTAGATTTACTCCAATAGCCTGAGTATAAAACTGAATTAGTTCATAATGCAGTAAAGGCCTGTGATATTAATGTCCTTTATGAACATGAACTCCTAACTTGGCCTTTATCGTTCACTAGAAAAGGATCTCTGCATTAAACACTTTCTTAGTCTTGTCAGCAGGCACTGTTCCAGAACATTTGGAGCCTTTAGCAGCACTTTGTGTAGGCTGCATTCACTTGCCACAAAGAGAAGAAAACACAAATTTTTCTGCTCTTTGATCCCCTATTTCTTCATGTCCATGCTTTGCCATGGTGATAGCTCTACTGCAGTTCTGTGTACTCCACTGCTTTAATTTGCAGCATTGAAATGGAGGTAATGTGGCAAAGATAGGTCACAGAACCACAGAATCTGTGAGTTGGAAGGGACCCACAAGATCATAGAGTTCAACCCCTGGCCCTGCACAGGACAGCCCCAAGACTCACACCCTGTGCCTGAGAGTATTGTCCAAATGTTTCCTGAGCTCTGGCAGGCCTGGTGCTGTGAGCACTGCCCTGGGAGCCTGCGTTAGCTCAGCGCAATCAGAGAGCTCATCCCGACGTCTTTGCTGAAACCAGACCCCACTTCCTGCAGAGGGAATCACCCCAGGAAGAAGGTCAGGATCAGAACACATTTGTCTGTTGCATATTTCCAACATGTCATAGGGCAGCTCTAGTGAGCAACCATGGGAAATGCACACACTGAAAAGACAGGATTGCACTGTGTTATATGCACATGGGGGTAATTTGAGAGAAACCGATTAGCTCATGTCAATGCAGAACATTCTGGTGTTTTAACTGCCCCTCTGAAGGAAGGTGAATACTGCCAATCTCTCCCCTGTTCTATGAAATGTTTCCTTTTCTGTGAAAAGGGCTTTCACAAAAGCTCTGCTTCTCAGTGTACAGTGGCCTAGGGATGCTCTGAAATGCTGCCTTGCTGAGACTGCTTTCACCAAACCTGTCCTGGAAAGGTGAAGAGGCCTTTGAGTGACACCCCCATGGCACTTCTCCAGAGTACTTTTGATGATGAAGGTCACTTAGAAAAATTCTTTGAAAACATCTTGGTAGCAGAAACTGTATTTTTTTCCGCTTTTCCTTTCAATTGTGGCTACCAGTAAGAACTTGGCATCCATCAAATTCAAAACAGTAACAGATTGACCCAATTTTCTCCTGTTATCAGAAGGCTGTTTAAAAGGTAACCACCCATGAATGGCCTGCTCCTGACAATTCTGCCCTGTCACCCAGCAGTGGCAGAGCCTTTTTCAACTGAACCAGGTAGTTTCAAAACAGTAGAAAACTGGAACCTGCTTTCCTATCTGATATAGTGCTTGCTTGGATTTTCTAACATCTTAGTAATGGGCTCTTAAGTACTCACTGTCTGACAAATGAACACAATAGAATCACAAAAATTTCCTTTCCTTACAACATTATGCTGAAAGTATGGGCCCAATTGACCACTCTGACAGTTCAGCAGATTTAGTGATGCCAAATTGTTCTGCAACTGACACAGAGAAATTTTGCTCAGATTTATAGCTGAACAGTAAAAAGGCTTCAAATAGGTTTTGAAGCAACAAAGATATATTTTCCTTTCAAAGCCTTGTATCACCTTCTGGAGTACAAAGGTAATACCTGCACATCATGTCAGATCCCTCTCGCTTCTCCTGGGCATTAGTGCATCAATTGTTATGAATAATATAGGAAGGATACCTGTTTTCAAAGAAGTCTATAACAAAACTCCTACTGATTTCAAAAGGAAAGTCCTCTCCTCCCTAGGCTCAGAACAACCAGCTATGGCAGTATCCTGCCTACAGAATTTACTAACATATTTACAAATCTATATGCACAAATACCAAACCCGTGACATTCATAATAATGTGAAAAAAGAGAGCCTGGTATTTCATAATTTCTAATAAAATTTCATTAAGATTAGTGGCACTTTATTTTCCTTGTGTTCATGTCACAGTTGGTTTTAAATCATGTCTGTTACGTAGCCTGACAATTTTTCAAGCGACTATCTTCCAGAAAGTAGTATAACTGAGCAGTAAACTATTAGCAAAACAGGTGTTGGTCTATATAGAGTTAAACGTAAAAATATGCTCTAAATCTGGTTATTTAGATACTTTGCTTATGATTTGAGACTTTTTTTAAGAACAGAAAGAATTTTTAACTTGGACTCTTCTCACTATGCTGTATTTTAAGGTTTTTTTTGATTAGTGAAAGTTATATGTGGCATTTCATAACAGCCTACATAAAAAACATGTAACCTCAAGACATAGGGGCAAATTAATTTAGACAAAATGGAGAAATTTATCCCTGAGGTAAGTTGGTGGCAGTAAGCCAATCACTGATTTGGACCATCATGTCTTCTATAGCTTACTTGGAAGCTGTTTCCCTTTGGAGCTGGTTTAGTCCAGGCTGTGTGAAGTGCCCTTGGGATAACTGCTCTCTGCAGGTTTTGAGGCTCGTGGTCCATAATTCAGCTCCAGTAATGTTCAGGATTACAGCTTTTGCATGGGAGATTTTACTAACTGGTTGAGACAGCTCCACTGTTCTTAATCCTTGTGAATATAAATGGATATAAATATTGGGGAATACATTCTGCAGGGAGAAATAGGCTTCAGGCACAACAGTCACAGTTATAAAGTATTAGCAGTCTTCATGAGAGAAATGGTTCTCATTTTTTACGTACACTATTTGTGTGCTTCCTCTTCCTTTGAAGTTAATTTTGCCTTTGATTTAAATGAGAACTCTATGGAACATAGACAATTTTATAGACAATTTCAGCCAACACTTTTTCACATTTCCTTGCTTCATGCTAACAACTCCGAGCTTCCAACACTTTGAGCAAGCCCTGTAACATTTCTTTCTCCATCTCTTGGAAGCATCATTTATGCTCAGTGGCTTATATGCAGTTGGATGCACGCCTTTAATGGTCCATGTCTGAAAGTTCTGAATTTTGGACAAAGTTTAGATTCCTGCCATGTTTTTAGCCCCAGGAAATTGAAATGCTGAAATTCAGAATAGCCAGACATTATTCTAAATGCACTTCTAAGGTGATGATAGAGCTCATATTGTTTCTCTGGAAAGCCCTGATGTTTCTACTCAGTCAGAAAAGATTAAATATTGCCTAATAGTTGTGAAGTTCTTTGAAGGTGAAATGTGCTATACAAATGATACATTATTTATAATACTACTACAATATGCCTCAAGAAATAATCATGGAGCTTAATAAGAAATTAATTTCCCCTAGATTTTTTTTTCAACATCCCATAAAAGTTAATAGAAAATTACAGTCCTGTACTCAGAGTCTAACATAATGATGCTAAAGACCTATAGGAAGGACATACTGCTCCCTTTACAAAATCATATTTAAAAGTTCTTATAGAATCTTACAAGTTTCATCTCCATTAAAGCCTGTAGGGTTTAGTCTGCAGGGTCTTTTTTTTGGTTTTTTTTTGGTGGCTCGTTTATTATGTTTTTCAATATACAAAATTAGAGTTTGTTTTCATGTGCTGTATCTGTTTTTCATGTGCTTTCTGAAACTGCCAAACCAAAAAATTAAAGGATTCTTATGGTCTACAGAACAGCATCATTTGCAATCAGACTTCTACAGACAAAAGAGAGACTTCATTTTACCTGTCATTTCTGGCACATCAAGAGCTGTTACAATGTGTTTAAAATACATTTACATGGGGTTAGTTAACATAAATTATTTGTAGAACCTTTGATGCCAGTGTTGCTAAGTGGCATTTTGCTAGTCAGCATTAGTCTCACATTTTCACAAAGCATAAAAGCCAATATATAATTTTTTTTGCTATAACCTCCATTTTTCTATGTCTTCTCTTTTTGTATATGTTTCTATTTTATGATTCCTTGACTGTTTTTCTCCACTTCTACTTCTTAATATGAAAATAATTTATCAACAAAATGTAGTATTGCGAAAACCTTTTATTACATTTGTAAAAAAAATCCAAGGCAGTAAAATATCACATAGAAGATACCATTTTAGCAAAGTTTCATCTTCAGGACTGACTTTGTGTTGATTTGCTCTGACAGATTTGCTTTTCTTTAACCAACTCCAAATTACATTTGAAATTCAAGGAATTGGCTGAGTAGAATTAGGAGGAGCTACTTTACATTTCTTATGAAGTTGAGGGACTACTAAGCATTACTTCATTCATTTCAGTTCCTTGTGAAAAGTCACCAGCCTTGAGACTGTTGTCACAGCAAAGAATTTGTGACGTACAAATACTCAGAATACCCTGTGGAGAGAGAGTTTCTATACTTTGCTTTTATGGATGTGTGGGGGTCTATCAACACTTCTTTTGCCCAGCTTCAAATAATTGAACTTTACCCTCAGTAACCACTTCCCCAGAGCTGTGGTGAAACAAGCAGCGTCCAAAGGCCTGAGAGCGAGAAAAGGGAAAACAAAAATAGTCAAAGCAGCTTTCATTTAGATAAGAATGAGCCTTTGGAAATAAGGAATGTGTTGTGGAATTTACAGATTAACTAATCCCGGCATTTGCCAGCCAGTACAAAGAGCCCTGTCTCCAAAAGGGAGGAATGGGCCTGTCACAAGGCATTCCCAAAGGCAGTGAGGGGATGCAGTGGGAGCAGGGCTCTGCCCAGGCTGGGCTGAAGTGTGGGCCGTGCTCAGCTCCTCATGCAAGGCAGGCTCTGCCTGAGGCAGGATGAGCCTGTGGGGGTGTTGTAAACCAGGCCGGTTTGGTTTTTTTTCAGTAAAAAGTAAACTCGTTTATTAAAACAAACCACGAACGGCTGAAAGCGAGGCCCTGGGATAAGCCCAGAAGACAACACCAACAGATCGGATAAACATGAACCCTGGTACAGCCCGCACCCCACCGCGGCCGGGCACCCCTCAGGACCCGAGCTCCCTCAGAACAGCGAGTGGAACATTGAAGCAGCCTTTATACCCTTGGGGGGGCTGGGATTGGTGCCCCCTTCAGTCCTGCTGCTGATTGGCTTGCTGGCAGGCTGGCAGGCCCCTCATTGGTCTTTACAGACAAACATCCTGGGCCAATCATTCCCCATTCGCTCCGCTTCATTGCTCAGTCTTTCCTCCAATCAAACTTCGAGGTGCTGTCTTCCTCCATGACAATGCTTTTCTAGAACATTCCTCCTATTCAAATTACCTCCCTCCTCCCACATGGACCGAACCATTACATCCTCTTATTCTTTGTACATTACACAACCGCCAAACCATAGTACCTTGTAACCTTAGCCACCAGAAATTAGTCCATTTATAACACTAACCACCAGAAATTAGTTCATTTATAACACTAACCACCAGCAATTAGTTCATTTATAACATTAACCACCAGAACTTTGTTCATTTGTAAGAGGGGCACAACAGTGAGCACAAGGAATGCTCCTCTTGTGTTGTCTGGAGCTGCTCAGGCCAGGGAGCTGCTGGCTGTGGCCTCCAGTAGGGGCTCGCAGGAGGAGACCAGAAAGGGCAGAAGTGGTGCAGGGAGATCTGGAGCAGCCTGTGGGAAGCATCCTCACACCCTGCTTTGTCCCCTCCCTGTGAGGGGGAGTATGGAGGAAAGAGACTGAATAAAGCCACAATATTAAATATCTTTATTAAGACAAGATTTTCCAAAAAATTTGTTTTTTGACCAGTCAAAATTGTTATGTTCCCTGATCTTTCTCTGCAGCAGGCTCGTGGGCAGCTGAAATTCATTCACAGATTTTAATCTCAAGGAAATAAAATCATTTTTTCTCTAGAGAAACAGCTCTTTGGCCTATGTTTCCTTTATTCTTTTACTTTAAGTTATGATTTTGCTTATAACGTATTCCTACAATTCCTTCAGTCTTATTTAATTTCTCATGTGTAATTTAGGAAAATCTCTCATATGCAAATAATGTAACAAGTGCAAGACAAAACATGACTTCTGCCATTATTGAAAGGCCTTGTCAGTCAAGAATTCTTGTGCTTTTTTTTTTTTTTTCTGAAAGAGCTGCACTACAACAACAATTTTGTAATTTTCAACAGGGAGAGATTTTTCTTTACAGAAGCAGCTGGGAAACCAGATGGAACGTCTCTGTTTCTTTTTTTTGTTGTTGTTTTTTTTTTCCTTCTTGCTTTAACTAAGTTCTCTGCCATTAGAGTTGGTTCCTTTCCTTGAGAAAAAGATGTGGCTGTTTGTTGTATTCTCAGCATGACAATTAAACACTTCCTCCTCTTTTAGAAATTCCTGTTGTGTTGCAGAGCTTCTGGGTCAATGCTGAGTTTGTTCACCTTTCGGAACAAATGCACACAGTGTTCCATGTGATACCAGGTGGTCATAGAGGATGTGTGTAGGAAAAAATGGGAGTCAAATTCTGATTGAAGAATACTCCAAATTGACCTTTTTTAGAATGGGCTCTGAGTAAAGGAGTATATCCCGAACCTTTACCTGAAATAAAATGATATCTCTCTTCTAACCATTTTTTGACTTAGAAGATGTGATCTGACTTGTTCCACTTGGCTCCTTCAGCTCCCTAGCAAAACAGAGGGAATTGCATTTCAAGAGTATGCTCTCATTCAAATAGTTTCCACATTTTCTGTCTTCAGAACTAGCACACCATTCTCAGTCTGAGCCACAATTTAAAGTTTCTTTTTCTTTTTGATGGTGCCAGTTCAGTTGTAATCATTTCATTTTCCCCCTTTGATACATCAGTGACAATTTGGAAAACAATAGTGTGTGTATACACTTACCTGTGCTGGTGAAGCTAAATAGTACCAAAGTCTCAATAATGAGTATTTGTGTCTTATTTAGAGCTTCAGGTATTTCTGGCTCTGATACTTCTAACTTGGATTTCTTGAATCCCTCTTTTCAGTCTTAATGAGCCACATATGTAAACATGCAGTTTCCTGATAGAAGTGCGTCCACTGCTGTGCTGGTTTTACATTAATTGATACTGGTGAGGAGGGAAGAAGCCACTCACGGAAATGAGCCAACTGTAAAGTCAAACTGAGAAAAATCTTCCTTCAGAATCTTAAAATTTGATCAAAGTGTAGAAAATGAGAAGTTACTGCTTAAATAATTTAAACTCTATTCTAAACTCTATTGAT
This sequence comes from Parus major, assembly GCF_001522545.3. NCBI lineage: Eukaryota > Metazoa > Chordata > Aves > Passeriformes > Paridae > Parus > Parus major. Next base: position 14,927,536 of record NC_031772.1, on the reverse strand, counting down.
ACAGTTCTGCAAGAAACAGACATTTCTGGTAGTCTTTAATTTAAAACGTTTTCCCCTGTTGAACTCTTAATTGTGCAACCTGTGAGGATGTGATTTTGCTGATTTTGATTCAGCTCATATAATTTATTCTTCATAGTCGAGGATAGCTCCCATAATTTTGAAGAAGTAGTATGGAAGAGCATCCTCACTTCACATCTTGTAGCGCTATTCAGGAGGGTTCCTTTCAGAAGACATTCACTCCTCTTTGCCTGAGGCATCAATCTTAAAAGTAAATTAATAAACAAATATAAAAGTAAATTAATAAAAAAATATTTATTGTATCTCAGTAATTATCTTAGCTTTAATTATCATAGTCACACAAATTCTCATGTCCCTTTTCAAGCAACACTATCACCTTCTCTGGCCTTTTAACTGCTATCATGTTAAGTATTATGTCAACCCTTACATGTTATTCCAAGACCTCCTCTTTTACTAATGGGTTCATTTCTGACATCACCATGACACTGACACAAAATAGCTACCAGTGCATTCAGCTGTGATCATCAGCAGATGGAGCAGGGGTGGTTAGGTTAGTGGCTGACTTTTGTGTCCCTGCGAAGAGCTTTGGAAAATACCCCCTTCCTTTTTGTTGATCGGTTTTTGATTCCATAATTTCAATCCACATTTCTGTATGATTAATCCAGTGAACTGGTGTGGCAGTGTGGCTGTGCCAGGTGCTTTGTGAATGTGTGGGTGCTTGTGGTAAGCACCGCTTGCCGTCTGTGGAGATCTGACATTTCTGTAGGACAGTGCCACAGGTGGGACAAAACTGGGACATTTGGAAGGTCTCCAGGGTTCTGCATTTCCACACAAAATTGGATGTGAGGGGCAGCATGCTTCGAGCAGGGTGTGGGACTGTCCTGCAGCTCCTGAGACACCCCAGGGGTGGTTTCTGTTAGACCCTTCCCTCAAGAGAGCATTGCTTTTGACCATTAACTCCTTAGCAGAAAACAATGCAAAAACTCATTCCATGCCATCAAGGACACCACCCTATCCAGAGTCAGAGCATGATGCTTTTTCTTGAACTTGACAGAACTGAATCCAAAGCCGCTCATTCACTGTTGGTTAATCTTGCATCTTTGTCCACTGAAGTCAGTATCCTCTCCCCTTTCACCAAGGCCATCAATGTTTCAGCTGCCTGGAAACATGACAGGCTGTGTAATCTCTTTTTTTTAAATATTTTTTTTTTTTTTATTTTGCTGTGGAAGGTGCAGATGGCAGGATATTTATTTAGCTTGACTGATTTAAGAGGGTGCAATATAGGACATAGGGCTTTCAGTTTTGCTGTTTCAAAGGCAGAGAGCGAAACAGCAGAGATGCTGTTCTGCTAGTCAAGGCAACTTACCAAATACCATCCGAAGATAAAAGGATTGCTGACATATTTGAGCAGAACAATATGTCTTGGCATTGCTCCTTGCCCCTTGTTTAAGAGCCAGATGGTAAATGTTCCCTTGCCAGGGTTCTATGTAGAAAACAGGCGAGTTATTTTGCTAAGGAAATGGCAGGCATGTCAGAATCAATAGCCTTGGAAAGCTCACAGTACGTGCCTCCTCCTGACAGATCGAGGGAAGCCGAGGAGAGCGGTGAGCTGGAGCAAGGCACTCACAGTGAGAGGTGATTTTGTTCTGCAAGCAGGGCAATTTCCTAACGACGCATTACACGCTTCTGCCTTCTGTTTAGTGCTCAGAAGGAACCGCTGGAAAGTTGATCACAGCACTTCAAACGTCTGTGGAGTGTCTGCAGGCTCACAAGGCAGAGGCAGTTTGGCATTGCTCGCACCTGGCTTGGGGATGGAGCGCAGCCTTTCATGGCTCTGCTGCTGTCTGCAAAGCTGCTGGTTGTTTCTGTGGTTTATGGAGGTGTAATAGTCAGACCCATGGAGAAAGATTCATCCATACCTGTCTGAACTTGATGATTTTGACAGGAGATCAACGGCTTCACTGCAGGTCAGGAAAAAAGTGCCAAGGGCAGCCCAGCTTATAAAAACTTCCCCCTTGTGTTGTACAAAAGGAAACACAGGAAAGGTGGAATAAACCAAAGCGTAGAGGCAGAGCTGACATTTACTATGGCCAGTGGACAAACACTGCATTGGGAATTATCCATGCTTTCCCCACTAATATAAACACCTGATGGATTTATGTTGGCTCCAATCTGAAATTCAACCAACTTCTTTAAAAGAAATTACAGAGTCCCATAAAGCAAAAGAATAATGGATGGAAATGGTTTATTTACATGCTTGGAAGGAAATTGGAGAGTACTTAAATGTGATAAAGCATTGTGAAATGATTTACAGGATTGTTTTTGGGTGGGAACATTTTAAATAATTTGTGTTCTTATAGGATAATTAAACAGCTTACAGGACATGGTCTTTTCAGAGTGACTGGTCTGACTGCAGTTCTCTATTACTGGATTTAGAAATATATTTCAGCTCTGTTCTTGGCCATGAAGAACATTTTTAACAGCCTGTTTAAATATGGAAGCAAATGAGAAGATATATACTAGGTGCCAGGCTCTCAGCCATCCTAGCCAGGGTTAGAAGTAAAACAGTCTTGCAAACAGGAGTGTGGAATTAATTTAAAAAGATTTACCAACTCAAGAAATTAGACAGAAGGATTTAATTAAAGTCAGAGGAGATGAGAGGTAGCTAGATTAATCTTGGAGGTTGGATTAGTTGATGAATGGAGCCCTTTTGTCTGTTCTTAGTTGATATTAATTTCTGGTGCTGTACTCATTTTTTATAGATTTATGCCATGTATATTAAAAAAATCCTACTGCTTGGGCTGGTTAAACACCTATCATTTCACCTACTTTGTTTTTTAATATATTCTGTTAATGGTTTATGATTGTCATCTAAGTTACAAAATAACCTTACCAGTCCTTTACCTTAAATGACTCTTTTTTCAACAGAAAGCCTTTTTAAAATCATTCACCAAATGGAAAATACAAAGCATCAAATATAAAAGCATGTCATCAAAAAAACTCAACCTTCTTAAAAATTCAAATAAGAAAACTTAGAAACCAATCATACCAGTACTTAAAAGAAAATTCAGTCATCTCAATACCTCAATATGAAGTGAATCATATAAAAAAACCAGCAGGATTTAAAAATTTGTTTGGAATCTAAACAAGTCCTCAGGAACCCAGGATCAAGTCTCCTTGAAAACAAGCCTTGGATGTATCAAATTTATTAATATTTCCTATGGAGTCAGGTGTCATTGTATGCCCTTGACAATGCAATTCCATTTCCAGGAAAAAAAATAAAAATCTATCTTTATTTCTTTTAGAGGTGGTTGTATCTGTCCCTGATGGGCAACCATAAAGGTGTCATTCGACCACAGACTTCAAAAAAAGACATAGCAGCAGTATGTTCTTTAATTTTGCAGGCTTCTTATCCATGATGAATGTATTTCATTTCTGGCACAGGAGATGGACAACTGTAAAGATATTATTAAATGAATGAAATCAATTAATAAATACCTAAAGTCCAGAAATTGTCAGGAAAAGAGCAAGAGACAAAGAACTGGGAACAAATAAGTTCATAAGTTATGTGCTGCCTAAAGAAGCAGAAATTGGAAGTTGTTGGAAGAAACTGTAAGTTGGAACCATGACTGTGACACAAAGAGATTACAAACTAGTAATTCATATTAAAAATTGTCCCTGTCAAGGTCCTTTAACAAGTCTTTCTGAATATGCTCTGTTTTCTTATATACAATAATATTTTTGTACTTTTTATTAGTACTTTCATTGCTTGCTAAGGACTTAACATCTAAGAATATTTTTTAATGGGATTTTTCCAGATGGTGCTCTAAATTTGTGCTTCTTTATGTTCCATGTTGTCACAGTTAAGCAGAAGGCACATACGGGTTTCTGAGACTGGTATGTTAATTTTTCAGTATTGCTATTTATATTTCAAACATAGTTAGATGTGCAAAGCTTACGCTGACATATGTGTATGTGTACACACACTAATTATTATAATTTCTCAAGGTCAAGTAGAGCTCATGTCAGTTTGGAGTGATATTTCCCATCCTTCTACCATCTCTGGCTTTACCAGAGGGGTAAAGCTAAAGGCAAGAAGGTCAAGCTTCTGTTAAAAATAGTAACTCTTCTTGGCACATAATTACATATGCAGGAATATATTGCAAATTTACCTTCCTTCCCTAATACTTCTAAATGTGTTTTTGGTGGCACAGCATGGTCAAGAATGTGATTATTTCTTAGACTCCATTTCCAAACTTCTCAGTGACTGGCAGCAGTGAAATGCAGTAAGTGGGAACAGGAATATTCTTCTTTTCTGCCATTTGTTCCTTTCTCTTTGCCACCTTTGCTTCATTAGCTTTATGCTTATCAACGCCCAAAGAAGGTTTTAAAGCATAAACATATTGAATTTAGGGGAATTTTGATACGGTGTTAAGTAATGGATTTCATGTGGTAACTCCCACTCAGGCATTAGAGTGCAGTTGGAATGAACAGATTTTTCAGCTGGGACAGAGGCTGTAGCCTTGGAGATTCTCTGCTTCAGCAGCTCCCAAAGTTCCTGCCATTTTCCCGAAGGATCTGATTGCAGTGGCAAGTTAAGCACCACTTAGCAAGACAGCCCACAGTCTGCCACTTCCATTTCATGCCTCAGGGTTTTGCCATTAGGTGCACACAGAGCGCTTTGAGCACTGCTCGCTGCCATGGGGTGCTGATGGACACGGGAGGATCTGTTAAGGGAGATTTCATTTGAACTCTCTGCGCTCTTCAGCGAGAACATTGCACGAGCTGCTTGATTGCAAGTGATAGGAAATGTGCTACATCCACATTTATTTTATTTTGTTTTGTTTTGCTTTATTTTTGGTGCTAAAAGGGGCTTAGCCATTAGGTCTGGGGTATTGCAGAGCAGTCTGAGCTTTTAGGGAGCTCCATGAGGTGTGAGGACTGTGCCTTCCTGGAGCGATGTTGGAGTGTGTTCAATGGACAGGAATAGATGACAAGGAAGATTCAGTAACAGGCCAAAGGATTTTGGAGTAAATTATGGGAAAAAGTAACTTTTTTCCCCCTGCAAGATACCTACTCTGTTTTACATGTGTTAATAGAATCGGCAACCTTCAAAAGGAGAGGTTAAGGACAATACTTTGAAAGCCTGACTGGATTTGTGTTTCTGGACTCAGGTAACTATCCAGGCAAAGAGCTTATTTTAAAAAAATAATTTTAAAAGTAAATTTTTCAAAGTGTGCTATATCTGCCTAGGAGAAGAAGCCAGTTCTCTTGTCTGCCTTTAAATCTCATTGCTCCTATTTCTGGAACCAGAAATTATGCTTAATTGCCAGTGATGAAGTATGGCTGGCATCATTTTGCCTTTCATAAATGGATGACTTGGGTTCATTTTGTTCTGAGAATTGTCCTTCCTCAGCCATTGTGTTAAAGCTTGGAGAATGAGGTGATAAAAAGTGATATTAAACATATTTTAAAATCCTTCAGACTGAGGTGAGAGACTGTGCTGTGGAGACTGTGGTGTAAATGTAAGACTTGGACAGACTTAGCCACAGCTTGGGAAATGTGTACTCAGAGAAAAGTTACTGCTTTACTAGTAAGAAACTACACTAGCAGAAGTCTATATTCAGAAGGGGAAGCAGTAATTTTACTAATCAAAGTACTGCCAAAATCTTAAGGCTAAAGCTCAAGAGCTGCTGTCACTGCCCAGAATTATATATTAAACTTGAATATAAGACACAGAAATAAAAAGTATTCTTCTAGCTTCTATCTTTGCATTTTCTGGGTCTGAAGCAGTAAATCTCAGCTTGAATAGAATTGTTAAAGAGGAGAAAGGAAAAGACAGTAGTGTTCCCAGAGAATGCAGGGAATAAAAATTAATCTTCTTTAACTAATATATTTAGCTGCAACATTAATTTCTCTTACAATGCAAATCTGTGTAACAACTGCTATCTCTTGTACTGTAACTTATTCTGAATTTTATCCTTCTAGTGGACTTTAGAAGCTATAAACCACTTTTCAGAGAATTTGAGCCTCTGTACCCAGCAGAAACACAATCAGCAATCAAGGCTGGGCTCCAAGATATTAATGAATACTACTATTAACACTAGCAAACATTTCCCAGTATATTAATCCATCCCTGTAGTCCAGGATGTCCTGGGAAACAAGGACAGGAACTTCTTAGGCTGAAAGATGGATAGCAGAATATAGCTTGCTAAATATTAATTGGTGTAGTAACAGTACACTGTTCACTTTCCTACTTCAGGGCCTCATTTGCCATGGCCTTACACAGAGACAGGGATGTGGGCTATGCATGATTCATGGCAGATATTTATTTATAGCCCTGGCTATTGTCAAGGTGCCATTTGAATGTTGTATGAACACTAATCCTCATTTAGCATGTGTATTTTCTCTCTGCATCTGTCTACCCTTAAGGTGTGATTTTCGAGCAAATTTTGCCTCTCTGGTGTCTTTAGGAGCACAGAGGAAATGTCGTGTTGCAATCTCACATGAGGTGATAACTGCTATGAGATAATTTCTTAAATGTCTGTGATTCTTCATGTGAAATTGAGGCTCACACCTAACAGAGCAGCCTTTTATAACATAAAGCTCTTGAAAATTGCACCATCTAAACCCATGCTAATAAGAATATCACTGGTCATAATAAAGGCTGTAATTCTAATTCTAGGCAGGTAATTCACAGGACTGTTTAAATATTCATTATGCATAGGCCTAAAATGTCAGTACATAGTCTTAAAATTCCACTACTTGGGCTTTTAAGGTCCTAATTAAAACAACTATATGATGATATCTTCTCTTCCTGTATTTAGCATATTACTACACTATATTTGCAGTAAACTGTTTCAGGCTATAAGAAAGGTGAAAGGCTCTTGTTGTTTCCTGACAGCATTTTGTAAAACCTGTATTGTTGCTGAAGGAGGAATATGTTAGCAGTGGCAACTTGCTTTTCTCCTTGGGCATGTTATGCATTTCCTTCAATAATTTGTTATTGTTATTAACTTTTAAAGCCACCTTAACTTGGAAGAGAAGCACTGTGCTTCATGTTGGCTTGAAAAAATATGAAAGAAAGAAAGAAAAGAAAAAAAAAAAATTTTACTGTTAGCTGTGTATTCTCTCTTCATTGATGCAGGATGAGACTGGGATGGCAGAAGCAGTACATATACATATAAAGTATCTTATCCCTGCTAGGCAAAGTCTGGGGCTTTGTAGCATCACAAAGGACCGTCACTGTCCTGACAACAATTTGAAGATTTTCCTCTGGGATGACTGCATTTAAAAATGAACTCAAAGCATTGTAGACTTCAAAAAGAGCCTCAGAGACTTAGTCTATGACAGAGCAAGTCCCATTTGGCATTCACAAACAACGTTTGTGGATTTTGAGGACCTGCCATGCCATCCTAAGGGAGTTGTAAAGCTTCCAGGGAATGGGGCAGGGAAGGAGGCTGAGGTAACTTGTGAAGGACAACACTGCCATACTAAAAATGTATTTCAGAAAAACAAGCTAACAAAATTGCCTGAAAATGTTCTTTTCAACTATTTGAAAATATTTGTCTTTTAATTAGCTCAGAATTCATTATCTCAACTAGTCTGTCATCCAGGCAGCTCCCAAGCTGTTTGGAGCACAGTCCTGGCAGTGGGGCACTGTGCAGTTGTTCCTCCCTTGGCTCTGAGGAGCTGCCCCAGGTCTGGGCATCCCAGTGCAGTCCTGGGATAACTCTGCTGTGGGGAGCAGGCTGCTCTCCTCACAGCTGCTCTCTGCTGCAATAAAAGCTGGCAGCTTGTTTGGGTGTCTCTATCTCAGTGTGATTCCCATGTCCTCCCACCCTGGATGCTTCTGTGGTCATAGCCAGAGCTGTAAGTCAGTGTGGGGATGAATCAGTATAATCTGTAGAAATCCACAGATTTTTCTGTGTGGTAAACAAACGTGTATTTCTGGGCTTGGACCTCAGATACTTTCAGAGTAGTCAGATATGTTTGGGTCATTTATTTGAATCCTTAGGATGAGAGCTGAACTAGGATTTTGAACCATCTGAAAGCTGTTTAATGCCCATCATCTCAAACCACTCCTGCTCCTTGCTGAACCCATCCAGCACAGCATCTCTGCTGGATTTGCACCCCTCCTGCACATACAAATTTGGTCCTGAGAAGAAGGAGAGCACAGGGATACGATTTACTGTAGAATGTCTTCAAGCAGTTACACTGCAGTAGAGTTCTTTGTGTCTGTGCAGGTGATTTTCTGTGCCATTCACGGGTGTAATTCCCAGCCCCTCCTGCTGCATTCCCTCTGTGCTGTACTCATCACAGGGAGGCTCCAGGTCTGTGAGTGACACCTCGACTTCTGTGATTTGGTTTTGTGGAGTACAGCACACATTGCAGCACCTGTTTAATAGTCCATCTATGACTTTGGGCAAAAGAAAAAAAGTAATTTGTAGTTTAAAAAGGGCAATTCTGAAGCAAGCCAAGCATTAGGAATCCAACCCTTAGGGCTGCTGCAGTATGCTGCAAAGTTCCATCAGGCAGCAATGCTGGTCCCTGGTGCTGGAAGAGTTGGTAATGGAAATGGCAATTCTTCTAAGAGCTGTTAAAATCTGTTAAAAATCATTCTTGCTATTTGAGAGACTAAATACAAATTTAGAGACTATCATTATGGTTCTGGGGTTTTTTCCCCTCACACTTATTTTGCTGTGAGCTCTTCATTGTTATGTCCAACAGTGAACTTTGATATGGTTTAAATTTTCAGTCACATAGCAACAGTTAAAAGTTGGCTTTTAATGGAAAATAATCATGAAACCTGAGGGAAGCACATAGTTAATAAAGTGACATTTTATACAGCCAGTGATTAGGAAAAAAACACAAACAGCTTGGGAAGGATTAACTGCGCACTCATCTCCATTGGGAAGTCCATTTCTGAAACTGTAAATTAATATTTAATATTTAATTGAATGATTTAATATTTTTGTTCCCTTCTCCTTAACCACACCCATCTTTTTGTCCAGAGGATGCCTTTGTTTTCTGTGCCTCAGCCTCAGCAGTGACTGTAGGTATGATTATGTCCTCCAAATCTCTCCAGTGTAAATAGTATTTCATAGAAATCCAGACATGTAACAAAACATGTGTAGAGCTAATGACAGAAGTAATGCAGGTCACTGAGTATTCTGTGATTTCTTGCCAAAACATTTATTCAATTTTAAGAGTCAGCATATACTTCTACCATAATGATTTAGCTGTCAGTGGAGTGGTGATCAGCAGTTACCCAGTCTGATTCCATTCCCAGTAAATCATGAGAAAAAGGGCCAGATGTGAATCTTACACATGAGGTCGGGACCAAACAGTTTCCATATTTAACTATGGAGAAATCCATCATGCCTCACTTAAGTCGAGGAAGACCAAACATGAATGATGAGGAGGGATAATTGAGAAGTCAGCAAAAGTCATCATAAATTCTACACCAATCAGTATTCCCAGAAGTCAGCATGGTCACCTAAAGGAAATGTGCCTTTGAAAAGGTGGTTCAGTCTCTGTCAGTGCTGTCACTTGTCCACCACAGGAGATGGCTGCTGAACATGGGAGAGGTGGGTAATAAATGTTGTTAATGTAAAGATTTGTGTAAGTACACATTTTAAAAAGCCATTTTGGTCAAAATTATTGTTACATGCCAGTTGGCATTTAGATGCTGATGGAAGCCCTCCTGTAAGGGTGAGATTCCTCTGTGCTGCCCAGGAGCTTTGCTGGCAGAGCCCTTCCTGGGTGCCAGTTTTCTGAGCCAGCTGAGTCCCCCAAAAATGGGCTGAATCAACCCTGTTGTGATGTGAGGCCCAGCTGGAAGGTCTCTTCCTGGGTGAGACCAAAAGAGGAAAGAAACCCTATTTTTCCTCTGTGTTCTGAGCATGGCAGGTGGAGATTTGTGTCTGAGTGACAGATAAGCACAAGCCTGGTTCCTCACCTGTCTTCTCTCTGAGTAACAGAAGTGCTTGACACTTAGTGATGGCTGATTTATTAACTCAGTTTGACCTGCGTTTATTGAGTTAGCACAAGCAAAATAACATCTGCCAGCTTCTGCCACTGTCAATGAAAGTTAATGTTTTAATGTGGGTACCTGAACCACAAACATCCTAAATCTTTCAATTTCAAGACTAGCCCATGCCTGAAAATTAAACTATTCCTTATTATACATGGATTGTTTTGCCATTTTAATTTTAATATATTTATGTATAAATGCAGCATCTAGTTCTATTCATAGTGTCTTTAAAAACATATATATGCAGCTTGGTACAGAATTGCAAAGCTGTTGATAGCAAGCAGTACAAATATTTACAATCCAAATGAGCAGGAAAAACATGTGCTGTTATGTTAACTTACCATTGGAAGCGTGTCATGCATGGCTAAACAGCTGAGCATTAAAAGCTGAGAAAATGCTAAATGGTGCTGATCAAAAAAAAAAAGAAACAACAAAAGAAAAGGTCCCTAAAGGTCAAGGACTCAAACAGATTTATTCCATGAAAAATACAATCTGTTTTCGGACCCTTGTACATCAGCAGCCCTAATCTCTAAATCAGTAAGACTTAAATAATTATTTTTATTTATAAAAGCACCCTAAATGTTTCAGCTGTGTTCAGCCATATGGAAGTACAGTGTTTAGAGACATCAGTCACTTCATATATTCCACATGGGAGAAGGACAGAGCAGAGAACACCAGCCAAACATGGGATTATGGGAGAAGATTGGTGCCGTGCATCACACGTGAGGCTAAATCAACAGAGTTAGTTCTAGAAAAGGCACTGGACTGTGAGACAGTTCTGGATTTCACTGCCCTCTCTCCTACCATTATGACTGAGTTCTCTGCTTTTCTGCAGTTTTTTTTCTTCCCAGTCCCTCTCTGTTTTGCAAAGCCTCTGACACTGAGTGTGTGTGAGCTTTTCCAAACTGGAACTAGATTCCCAGCAGGGCTGTTGGTGCTGCTGCATTTCTGTGTTACAGGAATTACCTTCTGCTGAAATAACACTGTCCTACAGTTCCCAGTCCCAATGAAAACTCTGCAAATTGGTTTTTACTGAGTATTATTTGTAATAAAAATGAAAATTGAGTTTAGTTTGGAGTACTGCTGGTAAAAATAATGATTAATGGCACCCCACAGGGACACGGAAATGAAGAGTTTTGGTAAATATTCCAAAATTAAGGTGACATATCTGCAAACCACAGCTGGTAATCGGTTGCTGAGATTTTCATAGCTGTCCTGGATAAATAATACAAGTCTTCTCTGTGTGTTTACTCTGCATTTCTAAACTGGCTTGCACACCCTTACTCACTGTAGCAGAAAAGGGTGCATCCTAAAAGATAATTAAGTTTCTCTTCAATTGTTTAGCAAATAGACATGAGAGGCAGCTGGGACCATTGCCTATTTCATAGGTTAAAAATGTACAATTATATACAGTAAGAGGTTTTGACCTCTTAAACAGGGGATGGGATTTGTTGGTCCTTTCCCTCAAAAATAAAAATCTTATTTTCTAGAATCATGAAAAAACACTGAAATAAAGGATGTATTCTATTATAATGTCATGTATTGTAATATAGGAACATTTTAAACATCTTTCTTTTGGTTTGACAGAATTTACTAGAGATATAACAAAATGAAAAGCATTTACCAAAATCTAAAAAAAACCCCCAATTTCCTTTCTGAGCTCTAGATAGATTTTTTTTTTCCCGTGTTTGACTGAAAAGAGAACTTGTCATATTTAGGTATTGAAAAATCAAATCCAATTCTCATTCTCTGCTCCATAACAGATGATTAATATATTGTTGCATAGTACCATGATGCTCAGCTTCCATGTTACAATGCCATTACTTTTCCTCTATTGCAGAATACCAAGAAGCTGTAGTTGTCTGTCGAATGTAGCTGAGGCTTTCTGGCATCCAGTGTCAAGTTTTTTGTGTGATAAATGTGCCATTTTTACAGAGAGCCTGAGTAAGGTTGCTATATCTCATTTCAAATGTTTAAATGTTTTATTTAAACTCAAACTTACAAGGTAAAGAGGAAAACCAGGGATGGTGTGAGCTGAAGTGCTGCGTAGTCAGAATGAAAAACAGTGAGGAAAACAGAGCTCAGAAAGGTTAAGGTAAAGGTCAGTAACACATTACATATGCTTTTCTTGTATACTATAATGTTTCCTTTAACTAGGAAAAGTTAGGAGTATGCTTAAAGCAAATCCCTTGGGAAAATGAAGAGTTCAAATCACAAGGAATGGGCATTATAATGAACTGGCATTCTGTAATAAAAACTAAGGTGATTTTTATTTCAGTGTTATTTTTCAGTAAACAAAATGTCAGATGCATAAATGTCCCCTGTTCTGACAGCAGGAACTCACCTCACTAGTACTGCACATGGCCACAGAGAAAAATCAGAACAGGCCAAGATCTCTAAAACCAGCTCTGCTTCTTTGAGTGAGCCACAGTGCCAATTCGGTGACAAAAAGTTCACACAAAGACCCTTTTCAGAACGTCTCCTTACAGAAAAAGATGTATTTTCACTTTTTGAATATTTTAAGGCAAATTTGGCTGCCTTTTTTATTTACTTTTTCCCCCCATGTTGAACAAATAGGTGTTTTCTGTATATGTGGCTTAAAATATTTAATTTGCGATGGGCTCCACATTTGGAAGTATATTGTATATTCCAGCTGGTGTCACTGAACTCTAAATCTATTGCTATTGTGTTTATGAGTGCTAATGGGTTATGGTTTAATTAGCAATGACCTGTCATCTGCACAGTGTATAGGTGTGATGTGCCTGACTTAGCATGAAAAAGCACTGAGGTTACTGCTGCATAAAGTAATTTCAAGTTCCATACCTTGGTCGGGGTAGATATGTTGTGTTATCAAGTTGTCAGAACTGCTAGATGGTTTCATTTATTTTCTTTGTGGTATCTGAAAGTCATGCCTGCGTCTGCTGTTATGGCTTAGTTTCTGCATAGCTCTTTAATTTGTAGAGGTCTCATTGACAGCAAGAAAAATTAATACTGGAGCCGGTGGAATACATAATGTGTGCCTGCAAAGTGGTGTCTCATCACATCTAAACAAAGTTGGGAAGGTGAGGGGAGGCATTATAATTCCCCAGGATAACTGGATTGGAGAATGCAAATGTTCATGGTTAAAATAAGAGCAATGTTACCCTCAGTGCTACAATAAGGTTTCACATAAACTTTGTGTTAAAACTGTGCTCGTAGGAGGAATTTGGATGTATTTAAGGCATTATGCATCCGAGGTCTGTTTGATTAAGATTTAAATGTGTATGTGAGACCCTGATAAATGTGAGTCCCATGTGACTGGAGGGAGTGAAGGACAGTATAAAAATGAGAAAACAAAATAGATAAATACTGAAATGAATAATGTAGTACTTTGAAGAAGCCAAGAAAGGGAGAAAAATATATGAAATGTCTCTCAAAAGGCAATGGTATTGTATTTCTTTCAAGGCAGGGAAAAACAGGGTTTGAAATTACAGCAATGGTATTCAGCAAATGTTTGTTGGAATATTAAAATATTTGTATGAAAGTAGATTTGGGTTGGTTGATTAAAAAGGTATTTTCAACAAAGTCTTAAATAAACCTTTCCACAACCTATTTGAATGGATGGGGAAACATAATCACAGAGAAGGAAATTTGCCCATGACCCCTGAAAGGGTAAGAGAAAGTGCAGAGAGTCCAGGTACCACTGCTTGCCTTGGCCATTCCATTTGAGAGTGCACATCCCTGCTTGCTAGGGATCCTGAAGTTCTAGTTGTATCTTTGGCAAAGTTGAGGTTTTTTAGTGGGGCATATAGTGATGGCTTCTGTTGACAGCATGCTAGAATAATTGGATTAAGACGGTAAAAAGCTATACTTATTCTCAATTTCCATTGAATAAATATTTCCAAAGCCTGCCCAAGGTATTGCTCCATCTGGTTCCACCTGGCATTTTGAAACACATTTTGTTTAATGTGTTTAGTATAGATTTACAACATAAAGCCAAAAGCAGAAGTGAGACTAAACAGGTACGTAATTCATACCTCTTTCTGCCACGTAGGCTGTGCCCTTCAGCTCAGAATTGATTTCAGTGTGGAGAATCTGCACTGTGTTCTATGTGTGACAGCGCATTGGGAAACACAAAAGTTGCTTGAAAATGTGCTCATATCAAAACAATCTGGAACTTACCTAAGAAGATTGTGTAAACACTTATATAATGGCTTATTTTAAATTTTGTGCTTATTTATTTATTTTAAAAAGCAATGCAACTCACTGTATTCAAATCAGTTTTTCTCAAAGCCTTCATTCAGGAATAATATATATCAAATTAAAAAAAAATTAGAATTATTTAATGATTTCATAGCTTTCCCACTTGGTTTATTTGCTCAAAGAAAAAAAAATACTAAAAATAATGTGCTTCTGAATTCCAAGACTTTTAACTGGACTCCATGGCCTGTCTCCCTCTAGAACTAAATTACAACTGCATATATATAGCAAAATTACTTATCAGTGTTTGCATAGCACTTCTCATTCAGAAGGATCCACAAGTACTCAATAACCTTGAAAAATTATAATACAAACTACACCAAGGCATACTTTCCCCATCATTGAAATGCAGGCAGGACACTGCTCTTGACAGAACAATCTTCTGCTCTGATATGGTGCATCCTGCATTCCTGTGTTATTGTAGGCTGCTCTGGGGAGGGCATGCACAGAATGGCAAATAAAGCATTGTACTTCATATGTTATTTTTTATTTGGGGTTGATAAATATAAATATTGCAAAGCTTTTTCTGTCATAAGCTTTCTATACTGTAATCATTTCCTCTGCTTGACTGGAATATTAAGTGTTTGGCTGGAAGTATTGTAGGCCATTTGCAGTGGCTGTTCAGTTAGATACAGACCTGACTTTCACCTGGTTAATTCCCCACTTCAGCCACAAGCAAACACTTGTGCAGATTAATGAGAATTGTCTGTCACCTTTCTCTGAAGTACTAAAGACTTGGTTTATAAAGTGAAATTGTTTATGAGTTGAATTTGGTGGCTATAGATGAAGCATCTTCTAATTTTTGTGATTCCTAGAATTAGGAGTTCAGTGTGAACTTGAAATGTTCTTATTAATATGAGTGGACTGATGAGACAGTGAATGTCATGTGGTAGTTGGAGTTTGTCCATTGTTCTGAGAGGGTAACAATCCAAATAGTTGGACACTGAAGTAAATAAGTCAGTATTTTAGTTAGGTTGCATTCAGCTAATTTTTTTATGTCTGCGATGGGTTTATTTTTGTTTATCGCTTCCTCCTCCTGTGTTTCCATAATCTCTGTGCAATTGTGGAGTTAATTTTTCCTATGCTCACTCCAAGGAAAAGTAATGCAGGAGAAACAAGACAGGCATCAGTGACAGACAGTGTCAACTCCTTTCAGACGTCAATCATCTCTTCCAAGTACCTCAGAGACAGCAGGCTTTGAGTGGGCAGCAGCACTTCATTATTTTCTTCACTTCCCATGGAGTTTCCCCTGGTTAAACAAGTCCAGAAATCAGAGTCCAAATGGACATTTGCACCCTTCCTGAGGGCTTGACTTGCCTCCTTGGTGAGCAGCCTCTCTTTGGTAAGCTGAGCCCCGAGGGTTTGTACGTGGCAACACACAAGTGTAAAAATGAATGCAAACTGTGTCTGTGCTCTGAGGCACTTTGCAATTACCTGGGGGCTACAAGACCACAGGAACCACCTTCTATTACAATTGCTCCCTCTGGGAGTTTTTAAGAAAGGTGCTGCATGTTTGGAATTCTCAGCATGTCCAGGTTTCACCAAACTATCTGAGGCTTCATTTAAGCAAGGGCGTTTCAGAATTCAGTTTTATGTATCTCACTAAAGGTGTTAGAAGTGCCTTTGGACCATGCCTTGGAAGTGGTATGGGACTTGCAGCTTTTAATTCCGTTCTTTGCTTTGCTGAATCACCCTGTCTGACCCTGGGCAAGTCTCCAAACCTCTCTGGGTTGGATTTATCCCACCTAACTTCTGATATTTAATGAGACACAAAGCAGTCATGCTGCTGCCTAAGGCTTCCTGAATAATTAATGGACAAACGTGTGGCATTTCTACATAGCTGTACATAGCTCTTCCCCTTGAATAATGAAAAAGCTTCAAGCTTCTGTTCTCTTAGCTAAGGTGTTTCAGTTTGTCTAGATTTGTGTGGAACGAAACCACTGAATTCTTTGCTTTTTCTCCTATCTATAAAATGAAGACTGCTTCCTTTTTCTCCTGTTTTCTCATCCTATTTCCTCTCTCAGCAAGTATTGTCTGTAACAATACAGGTCTATTCAAATGCAGCTTTGATTTCCATTTTCTAAATTCAGTAGTTGGGCCCTTTCGTTGCTGTAATAATACAAATAATAACAGAAGCTCTCCCTATTTCTGCTTTGCAGTCAGATTTCATTTCCTCTGCCAAACTATGGGGCTATCTAATTTGCATTAATGCAGGGCAGCTGTTAATGATTTTGGAATTAAATGTAACCCCTTATTTCCAGATTAAAGTCAATGTATATTCCTGGCAGGACTCTGAGTGATAGGAATCTGCCCAGGAGGATGATTGGCATGTGCATTATGTGGAAATGGTCCTGTTCTATGGGTGCTGCTTCCCTCCCTGTTAAGCAGCCTTCAGTCACTGGTCAAACTAAGCCTCTATTGCTGCTGCATTTTAATGCTTTTTACTGGGTGCTGAGTGTTGAGGGCTTTCAGAAGTTCCTAAGAACATATTGCCTGCCTGTATACACTTTGCTCTTATGGAAATACATCAAATGAGTGAAGCAGGCTAAATGTTGAGTTCAGAAGTACACATACCCACCAATTCTAGCTAGAGGTAGTTAGTGATTTGTCTTTCAGAGTTCTGATTCTGAAATTACCTGACCTATTTTTTCATTAATTCAGTTTTATTAGATTTTTCTCTATCAATTTAGGTACAAGAGTCTCCAGAATATGCCCACACTTATCATACCTAAAAGCTCAAAATCCCAACAGGAATTTTCTGGTAACACAACAAAAGCTTTCCTTTTCTAACATCACCTTTCCTCAACAAATTGATCCAAACTATGTGATTCTAAATGTTTTGTTATTGCCACCTTTTGCTGTTTTTTTCTCCCAGTTTTTACAAGGAGACTGTAAGGCCATGGCTCTCTGTGGGTGCAGAATGCAGAAAATGACCATGGTACCTGCAGTGTTTCTCTTCAGTCCAGGCTGACTTCTAGACAGTGTTGTCAGGAATAAATAATAGAGCGACATTTTTGTAGACTGAACCAAGAATATTCTCTTATTTTAAGACAAAGAAGAACGACAGCTACTGCTCTCAGAAGAAAAGCTTAATCAAAGCTTAATTCCCTCTTATAATTAAGTCTTCAAAATTGATACATAACACATTCAAGCATGGAATTTTTAATTTAATTAATTTTCTAAGGACTAAAAAACTAGATCTGATTAAAAAGTACAGTATGCCAAGCAAAACTTCCAGAACCATACCATGAATCCTCTGCTTGTGATGCTGCAAGATCCAAGCAGGCCCTGGGAGTTACAGCAGGACTACAGCAGGAACCAAATGCCACCTTATGAATGCCAGGCTGGTCCCTCTCCCTGCATTTCCTTGACAGTTGGGACACAGGGCTCAAGGTTACACAAAGGAGGACAGCAATGGGACCTTGAATTGTTGCACTGTCTTTAATTATACCTATTTGAAAAGAAGTTCCCACTATTGTTTTATTGTATCATCCTTGTGTAAGGCAGAATGGATCTCAGTGAAAATAGTTCCCAAATGTGAATTTTGTTTACTCCTGTTTATCTGATGCTTGCTGCCTTTATCCTTACCATCAGTTTGAACAATAAATTGGCTACTAAGCAAAAAAACATCAAAGGCACAAATCGTATGATACAAATCATGTGTTCACATGCACTGTTCAGAGGGGTTGATGTCTGGCTGTTTGTCTCCAGAAGTTCTCCACTTGCTCTCAAGGATTTTCCATCCTGTCCCACAGCTTGGCTGGGTATTTTGATGCTTGTCACCTCATGAAGATAGTACAGGGGGAAGAGTGAATTGAACCAGACCGTGATTTTGCATTTCTTCTGATGAGCTTTATAAAACTCAGTCTTTGTAAGGCAGTTAGCTATTCTTTTGAACTGGAGATTGCTGTATGGGGTCACAGTGAAACTGTTCACATCAGGAGTCATCTGGAAGCACCTTTATCTCACTTATCCTCAGTTTAATAATCTTGTGCCTCTCCAGCAGGTGTCCCCATGTAGTAATTCCTGAAACAGGAAAGAACCAGATGTTGGTGTTGCTGCACTGAATTCAACAGAGCTAATGCAGGCTTGTCATACATGAAGCAAAGGGGTCATGTTGTTACCAGTTCTTTTTGTGTCCTTGTTATCAAATAAATGATTTCATTAAGAAATTTGAGAGAACAGCAGCTGGGTGAATGAATTCCTTTGTTCGAGATTCTGGAAAATTTCAAATATAGTTGTCTGTCTTTTGGGAATGCTTGCAATACATGCTGTTTCCTTGAACTATAAGGTGGCTTTTCTTATTTTTTTTTAGATGTAGAGATTTTGATTCACATACTGATGTAATATTTATATATGTTTTCATAATGCATTCCAAGAAAGGAAGGTACTGTGCCTAGAGCTCACTAAGAATAATCATTCTTTGATGAACAGATATTAAGTACATATTCTCACTGGAATTGCTTCAGGAGTGTCTTTGGTATACCCTGCACACTGATTTGAAAAGTTTCTGCTTTAGAACTAGTCTGTGCAGGTGGGTGACAGCGCTGAAATGAACTAGAACACTTCCCCAAAGTTTTCTCTACGTTGATTCATGCAGGTAGAGGTATACTTTGTTCTTATATAAAAGGTAAACAAGAGCATTTGGGTCTCAATTTATTGGAAAGAACTGAAGAATTAGAAAGCCAGCATGAGGCATGGGTTGTTCTTTACAAGCCCACATATCTCTGAACACTTGTCTCGCTTTTTCAATGCTTGTATTTCCATTTCTTAAGTTACAGACAATTGAGCATTTCTGCCAGCTCCCTTTAGAAGAGGTAATTTGTGTTCTGGTGCTACACCCTCTGCACAACAGCAGATTCTGTTAAATTGCTGGAAAAACATCTTTTGACTAAGTGATATTTTCCAGTTCTAGTTCTCCCCTTTGATTTAAGCTTTCCTTCACATTTTCAGGATGTCTGTGATGTAATAGCTCCTGAGTAAATCTATGTATTTGTGTTCTTGGAAACATTAAAATCAGTTTCAGATTGTAATCAGAGGAGAAAATTTTGCAGAAAGGAATAAAACCACTCTGTCCTAAATCATATTTGCATATGACTGTCCTCAGATTGAGGACAAATAGAGATTTTATGCATGCAATGTACAACCCTGTGTGCACCTGGCCCAATTCCTTGGAAGTTGGTAAAAACTGATGGGCAGAATTAGACATTTTTGTCATTGCCAGCATGGATGTGGGATTGTACTTGAAAGTTCTACTTTTTCTGGTGAGTGAGAAGAGCTGCACATACCCTGTGATCAGTCCCTCATAAGAAGTTAGGTTCTGAACTGCTGCACTTAAGGTGCTGTTGTCACTTGTTACAGCTGATTTTTTTATGACAGGATACCTATCATTTCTATGCAGGCACCTCTTCCTAATCAGTTAATTCTTTTCACTGTAAATATTGTAGGAGATATCTACATCTACATCTATATCTATATCTATATCAACATCTATATCTGTATCTATATCTATATATCTATATCTATATCATCTATATCTATATCTATATATATCTATTTCATCTTTATCTATAATCTATATATATCTATTATATTATATCTATCTATATCTATATATCATCTATATCTATATCTATATCTATATCATCTATATAAGCTATATCTATGATCTATATATATCTATTATATCTATATCTATATCTATATCTATATCTATATCTATATATCATCTATATCTATATCTATATATCTATATCTATATCCTTATCAATATATCTATATCTATCTTTCTAGCTATCTATATCTATATCTACATCATCTATATCATCTATATCATCTATTATCTATATCTATATTTTTTGAGGTATCTTTTATCAATTTTTAAAAAGTCAGAAGCAGAAACTTGTAATTATTTGATATTTAAAAACTGAATGCTATCTTGGCATCTTTTACTTGGTTTTGTTCCCTTCAATGATGGGTAGCTCACAAGCTGTGTTGATGTTACTGAGAAACACAACTGGAGCAATGCTTAGATTCTTAATACCTGGTCCTAAACCTGGTCTGTATTTTAAGACCTGTGGTGTCCCAAAACAGATTTTGTGCCAGCAGATTTACTTTCTTTTGTCACACCTGGGCCTGAGATACTTTACTCACAGGGAGATTGGCAGGTAAATATATGTTGTATAATTCTTTTCTAATTTTTCTAAGTTACTTCCTTAACTGAAAGTTACATTTATGACTAGATGTTGCCCCACCCCATCTCACCTATATGATACCTCTGCAAAAGGGTATCTTTTATTTTTCCATCCTGAAGTAATTCTGATTCTTGCTGACAGGATGCATTTGTTCCCTCCAGCACAGCAGCTCTGGGCCTGATCAGTTCACGGCTGCGTGGACCTTGCAGGCTCTTGCTGAATGGCTGGGAATGCTCCACGGAGCAGAAAACAAATCCACTCTGGATCCAATATCCACACCACCACCACAGTGCAGCGCTAAAGTGTTTTTTAATAATCCTGAGCTTGTAATAAACACGTGGCATAAATGTAGAACGCATTTAAATGCCATTACCTCTCAGTAATAGTAGTTTCAGTACATAACACGTGTATCCCTCATAACTTGTTTCAGACCTGCACAGAAAAGGTCTTTTGCAGACCTCCAGAGGAATTATCTCCAAGGGGCTTTTATTTGGAAGCAGCTTGAAAGGAATGAAGAAAGAAATTATTTTCTAAATATACTTTTGAAATATGGCACCTTTCAATAACTGAAAAAAATGACACTAGAACAATTAATTGAGGTTAAAATGAGGTATGCTAACACAAAAGTAAAGCTCCATCAAAAAGAACATAAAATATTAGCTATTTGCTGGGATTTACTATGACAAAATGTATTTGGACAACAAAGATCATGAATGGCTTCTGGCATTTATAGAAATTACAATGAATGAATCAGCTGCTAATCCAGAGCTTGAGGCACTCTGGTTGTACAGATGACATTTTGAATAACTGACAGTCATGTTTAAACCACATGGACTGCAGTGAATTTCCTATGGAACCTTTTTCCAAATATTTTGCTCACCTTGCAGTAATCCGCTGTCATTTCAAATAGATCTCCATTTCACTGGGTCCCAGACAACCAAAACATTGATAAAACACTTCTAAATTATTATTTCTAAGCATTTCTGATGACTGTGAGAGTGTGAAATAAAAGCTTCTGAAACGATATTTATGTACTCCAGTGAGTTCTAATAATGCTAGACAGCTCTGCCTTTTTAAATGTGTCACTACAGCTATTTGAAAGACTATTGCACTTGAACATGTAAGAGGTCAAGAGAGGAGAAGATGAAATCATTCCATAACAGAAATATCAATTGAAATAATAGACTTTTTTTGGAAGTTTATATAAGTACCAGTATAACAGTAGTTGCCCTTTCAGTTCATCTCAGTTATGACCTGCTAAATAAAAATGCTGTCTGAATAGTCTAGAGATGATTTAATTTCTTCCAGTGGGAGTTGGGGATAATTTTTTTTAAAGAAGAATGTACATAGAGTTTAAATCTCACGGACAAAAATTTTCATTTCGAATTTCCAAGTTTCTGGCAAATAAATTAAAATTATTCTTTATGATTTATTTAAGAAAAAAAGAAGCAAATAATACTTTAATATTATTCATTACAAATATTCAGAAGGAATTTTTGTGTAGAAATTGTTTTGTCTGCCACAGAGGGAACAAATTGAGGGCCAGTCAATTTGTGCAGTTTTAATTCTGATATTTACTGTATATCTTAGAAATTAGATAATGAGATTGCAGTTATTAATTCATGGGTTTGCATTTGTACATGTCAATTGAAATGATGATCACAGTGAATTTGGTGGAAAAGCTACCAATGAAAGCAAGACCCTGCTTTTTGTCCAGGGAGTGAAGGGAGCCACTGCTGGGAGTGGGCATGGCTGGGTCTTGTGGTGATTTTGGTCATTGCTAGAGTGTCTCTGTGGAAGTTTTCTTACTGTCTGATGAGCTTAGATAATGATATTTTCTGTGAAAATAATATTGTGGTTAATTATTAATAATGTTGCACAGTGATAGTATCTCATACATCTTTTATTAGTATTTTTGGAATTGTTCTTGGTTAAACCAATTTTTTTAAACTTTTTGAATCACTGCTAAAAATTATAAGAATAAAAAGATTTGCTTGAAATTGTTAGGGTTATATAACAGGTTTCTGATCCTTAGAACTTCTGAAACAGTTCAATGAGAAAACTTTGAAGTAGGCTTGAAATATGTTTTAAATTAAAAGTCTCTAAGTCAAAATGAGGTCAGTTGTGTGCTTATTGAACAGCATTTGTATGGATAAAAGACAAAGCAATCAGGGAAAATGCACACTCTTTTTTGTAAATAATGAATTCTTTCATATTCCTAAACTAGTGTGTCTGCCTCCATTTTTTGTGTCTAAAAAATTGTGCATTTGTTTACACTGACCAAATAAATCTAATACAATCAGATTCTAAAAATTACATGAAATGTGGGCAATTTATTAATTTTTAGTGTTACTTGAATGATCTCAATATTTTGTCTATGTTTTAGATTAAATATTATTATTAGATTAGATTTAGATTAAATCTATGTTTTAGATTAAACATATTTTGCTTGCTTATTGGTTTTGTATTGTACAAATGCAGATTAAATTTTGAAGTTCTGCAGAGCAGACTTTGCTTTTGCACTTTCAGTGCTCAGAAAGGCTCATTCCCCATCTATAAAAAAGCTTCCAGGCTTTTGTGGTTCTAACTTGGCTAAATACTACATCAAACAGCACAGCACATAAACAATGGCAAAGCACTGGCTGTGAGTTCTCAGCTGGCTGGGCAGGAACTTCTCATTTCATACATCATTCAAAACTTGCTCCAGTGATTCCACCCAGGAGGCTTGAAACAGTTAATGGGAAAGAAAAACTTCCTTTTGGGTTGGGGTAGTTTTTCCCCTCTTCTTTTGCCTGTGCAGAGTAACAGAGCTCAGTTGTTTGTTGTGTGCCTTCTTCTGGAAAACACTGAATTTGCTGGAAATCAGGGCCATTTTGCAGGGGGTGCAACATTAAACCCACTGACTCTTTCCTGCCTTCTGCTGTGTCCTTCACTTGCTGAACCACAGCCCTTTGTATCTCAGCTTTACTAAAAATTTCATTTAGCAGTTTATGGACTGTATTTTCATTTTGGTAATGTAAATAAGTTATGAACGAGCAGCTGGATATCTGTCTCACTACAGAAAGGATATACAGCATTAGGAATGCCAGGGAATATAATTAATAGAGTTCTTAAAACCCAGATCTGTGAAAATTCTGGGTACAGTACGGAGTAAAGCAGGATTTTGCTGGATGTAGAGAAATATTAAATTCCTTAAAGTTGGAATTTAAAAGTCAGTGATTCAGAATTTGACCTAAATCACACCAGCATAAAAGTAGAATTATTTCATTAAAGCTAATGGGATTTTCTGGAATTGAAGTACTGTAAATAAATTCAGTATTTCTAGGTAAGCAGTTTACTTGGAGACATCTTCTTAAAAAGAAAAACAAAACCAAACAGAAGAAGTCTGAATTTTAATTTTATACAGCAGTGCTACCTTTTTTCTCTCCAAAGCCTAGTGTAAAGTGGCACTAACTTTATACTTCAGCACTGGACAGTCACATCTGCCTCACTATCAAAGCTACCTATTCTGCAGGACAACAATCATCTTTATGGCTCTAATTCTTTAAATGTCTGTATCTGCTCTTTATTAAAAAAAAAAATTAGAAATTTTTAATCCCCATCTTTTACAGATGCATTTTGTTAAATCCTGACTTTGTGTACAGGTGTGTTAGGATTACCTGTGTGGAACACAGGAAAAGCCAGCCATAGGGTGCTCAGTGTTTGTATGCTGCAGAAATTCGCCAGAATTAAAAAAAAAAGAAAAAAAAAATCACCATAGAATTTATGAATTTATTTTGGCAACTTATTTTACAGCAGTTAATTATTTATATAAATGAGGCAGAATTATTGTGAAAAATACAATAAAAAAGTTCAATTAAAAACCTAAATTATAAGTTTAATCAGAATCTTCAGCAGCATAAAACCTGATTTGCATATAGTCTCACTGAAAAATGCTTTCTGTAAGATGAATATTGCACTTTTGTGCAGTCTCAGCTCTATTAGTTATTTCTGCTGCATAAATGATCATATATCATTTTATCGATGGCAATTTTCTCTGCAGCTGCAGTTCCTGGAAAAAAGAAATCAGTAGCTCTCTACCTTTATACTGAGAATTCAGAAGGTTCCTCTTTTTTGTGTATGAGCAGCATTGAATCAACACAAATTAGAAAATCCAGAGTGCTCCAAGAGAAAGCTGTCCCTATCCATCCATTTCCTGTTTAGTTACACTGAATTGTTTGCCTGCCACCATAAAAATCACATTACTGCAGTAATAGCAAGTTTCAGAAAAGCTTTCTTGTTATGAATAAAAGCACATAAATCTGAGTATCAACCATAACAGAGACCAGGGGAGGTTGGGGTCATGAGAGACACCTCAGGGGAACTGATGCCACTGACTGTGGAGGGAAACTGCACTGGAAAACTCCACCTCACTTGATGCCACTTTGTTTGGAAAGAGAGACAAGGTCATGTAAGAGAGAATTCAACCCCCAAATGGTGGAATGGCACTGGCTAAACTCTACAAGAAAATTGCTTTTAGCACCACAGAATAGTCAGAACAGGACCTGCTCCTCTATATTCAGCACAGTCATGTCTTCAGATTTTGAAGTGGTTTCATTTTTTGACGCTTTTTTATCTTCCTTCTCATGCAGTATCCTCAGGCTTAATGTTTAGATCTCAGTTATGTAAATGTATATTTATTGAGACTGAGAACTGTGAGTCAATGGAGACCTTGTTCCACAGATGCCTGTAGAGGACTCTTTGGTTGTACTTGTGATAGGAAAGTGATCTATTTAAGAAAAGTATTTGTCTAACAATGATTTGTGAACAAAATAAGCATAATTCAATAAGTGAAAAGTACATCTCTATATTCATACTTATGTGAGAGGTTTCTTACTTCAGCATGAAAAATTGCTCTCCAGTGGTTGTGGTTTTCCGTAGCAGAACTCCCTGCATTCATTCTCCGAGGAGGAATCACCAAGGAACACTGATCACTACCACCTCCATTTTTTGTCCAGTGATGTTCCATCACTGCAATAATTCCACAGCTCCCATAGATAAACTGCTGAGGAGGCGAGAGAGTATCACTCTCATCTCTTTTCATCTGGCAGCAGTGCAGCAGGCTTGGTTGATCAACGTCTGTAATGAGGGCTATAAGAGAGCACAGATATTTGGATCAAAGGGTAATCTCTCTCTTTTATGTAACTGCAGACCCTCACATATCACTAGATTATTCTCTGCACTTGCTGTAAATAATTCTCTCCATCAGAGCTAAGCACTTTGCAACCATTGCCTCTAAATTATAAGATCTACACCACCTCCACCTCTGTGCAGCTGCCTGACCTAAGGTTGCTTATTTTCACTCAGCTCCAGCTGCAGATTTATGATCACAGGATAACATTTTCTCTCAAGGGAACATTTTTCTTATCAAACAGAATTTGTTTTTTATTCAGCATTTCATCATCACCCATTTTTATTACTATACTTTGGAAAGTGTGGTGAAAATATGAACTTTCTCTGTTTATTCAATGAATAGCTTACAGCTGTAGCATAGGGAGCAGGTGTAATTTCCTCTGGAGGAAATTCCTCTGGAGGAGTTTCCAACAGAATCATCCTATCCAGGTCATCCATGCTCAGCTGCCTCTTCAGATGACCTCTGACATGTAAAGTGGAGAATGGACACCCAGCCCCAAAATCTTTCTTTACAGCTGTATCCATAAAGACACCTGAATGCTGTGATATAGAATGTATAGACATTCAACACCTTGGTATCTAAAGCACTCAAGGTTGTGCATTAC
Organism: Parus major; assembly: GCF_001522545.3. Classification (NCBI taxonomy): domain Eukaryota; kingdom Metazoa; phylum Chordata; class Aves; order Passeriformes; family Paridae; genus Parus; species Parus major. The sequence continues at coordinate 14,901,272 of NC_031772.1, read as the reverse complement.
CCTGTGACCCTGACTTGGAGCCCACCCCTGTGGCTGTACAGCTGTGGGGGCTGCAATGAGCACAGTGCTGCAGCTTTCCATCTGATGTTACCCCATATGGCAAAGGAATGTAGGAAAGGAGAATTTGTGAAGGCCCATGGAGTGGTTTCAGAAAATCTGGAACTCTATTTTAGCCTACTTATATGGCAGGATTACAAACCTTTAGAAAAAGAATTAACTCCATTAGGAAAAATCAAGCACAAACCAGCTGTTGGTGTATGGCCAGTGCCGTGGAACAGAAATAACCTTATCTGTCTGAAAACTGAGACCTAGCAGGCCTCCTGGACTTCTGTGCCTATTGCAGGTTCAGCATTCCTCAGAGGTGAACAAGGTACTTTTCATAGCTGAGCTTTCACTTTGCTGATTCCATAGGAGAAGACAGTTTTACAGTGCCTTTCCAGGGGGGGTGTTGGAGGGGGAATGACCACAGCAGGAATGAGTCCTGTGCCTGCCTTTCCTTTGGTTCTATTCTGGTTTTCTATTCTGTTTGGTTCTATTCTGTTTCACACTTCACACACGTGGTATTGCTTACCCTGAGCTGTCGGCCTCTGCCATGCCCCTGGACACCAGGCTAATTTTCAGTCAGGTTCATTGTAATCATCACCTGCCACAGTGAATTTTCTCCAAATACACCTTTGTGTCAGGCTTTGCTGCTCAGTTTCAGATGTCATCACCCTCTTGTGGTAGGCACTGTGATAATGAGACAGGTAAAGGGCAGAGCAGAAATTCAAAGGGTAATGAAAGGAGTGAAATGCAGAGCTTACACCTCACAAAAGGAGTAAGGCAGCCACTGTTGTGACAGAAGGAATACACTGACAGGCCAAATGGAGATGAAGCTCTTAGTGCTTCAGCTCTAGTGGGGCTGAGTGACTGTGATTGCCAGTGGTCTCTCAACTCACCTCTTACTGAAAACAGATGCACTTGGTGCTCCTGCTTGAGTCTATTCACACAAGGGTCAGTGTGCATGGAGAGGAGAATTCTGCAAAATGCATACCCAGAAAGGGTGCAGAGTCGTTTTTACAATAATCTGGGAGACAGAATACAGCAGGGACAATTTTGTCACAAAGAGGAATAAATTCAGAAGAAGCACAAAGAATTGCAAATTCTTTAAACTGAAACCAAAGAAACATTTGATGAGTTGCAAAGAAAAACAGAATGTGCTCAGAGAGCAGAGGTTTAGCTGAGGTGAAACCAGAGATGCTCTTCTCATAGAATTGTTTAAGGATATGTAAGAAATGAACTTTAGAGCTTACTCCACAATGTGCTATTTAGCACAGATCATGTAGGGAGGGACAAAAATCTATGAAGAGAAACATAATGCTTGCTTTGGGCATCTCAATGAGTGTTTTAAATCACACTCCATGGATGGAACATGAGCTTTTAACTGAGGTTCATGGAATCCTAAATAACACGTCTCAAGTAGATTAAAAAATACCAGGCATACGGATTAAAAAATTTAGCTGGTTAAAACCCAAAAGGTCTGGTAAGACAGATCAGAAGTAGCTTTTGAAGTTAAGTAAAGTTGACAACATACATTTACTGAGTTCAAATGGCAAATGAAAAACATCTACAGTGAATCAAAAGGAAGAGACCCATCTTTCATATATAATTGAAATACCTGAAGGTGCAATGCTCAGACAAGAGGAAATAAAAATGCCAAATGTAAGGGATATTACTTGTCACTTCACACTACCAGATAACCAATATGGACAGGATGGAAAACTAAGTCATGAACAAATTTACTTTAATATTTCCACATGTGTAAATGATGCTGAATTTTGCTGATTGAGGTGTTAATGCCATAATTATTTTTTTCCTTCTTTTGTTTGACAAATTGTAACTTTGTGCCACAGTGTGTGTCTGTTAAGCTTTGAGCTGGCAGAACATTCTAAGCCACATGCAGTGGCAGACAGGCTTCACATCTTACTGAGGAATAACAAGCCATAACTGACTGCACAGCAATGCCTTAATTTCTGAGTTTGGGACTTTTTATTTCAGCACCCTTAGGATTTTGTGCCTGTCCAAACTTTGTAACACAGGAATAACACAGCCTGTGAGGTTTCCTCTCTTCAAATGACCACCAGCCAGCAAGCTATTCTTTCAAAAGAATACTCTGTAGTTTTCATCTCCCCATTTTCAAGCGGTTGGTTTTGAGCCTCAGGTGGCACAGCAGCACAGTTTTGTCCTTTTGGAGGGAACTCAGACTAAACCTGCACAATCCAGAGCAGTGGAGGGTGTCAGGAAGGTGCAAGTGAGCCTCCCACAGAGCTTTCCAGGTGCTGTGCTGGTGCTGCTGGCTGGATGCCTCTGCTGAGCTCCATGGACAATGAGATTTGCACCACCAAGAGCTCTCCATGAGCTGAGGAGCATTGCATGAGCTGGTTTGTAAGGGTCTCTCCTGCAATTGGGAATTTAGACACAAAACTCAGTTCCTGTTTCACTGCACATTGTCATACCCTGTCATGGATGCATAAAGGGAACTGTTCAGTGTCTGCCTAACAAGTGCATTTCTGGGTCTGCCTGTGCTGTCACTGGTGCCCAGTGGATGATGCCACCTGATTCAAAGCACCTGAAAGTTTTAAATGACACAGCAACTGGAAGAGCAAAATGTTGGACAAGACAGGCTCTCTAATTATTAAAGTGGTAAATGTAATATTTTAAAATATTAACAAAGAATGGAAAGGGAACAGATAAAGGGAGGAAGGAAAGATTTAGTCTGGATAAAACTCACCCTAGAAGAGCTGAAAAAAACTTTCAAACATAATTCAAGCTCATGCGTGAAATACATAACTCATGTGCCCATGAGCTATACGAGCTATCAAAACAGGAGACAGGCCAGCTGCCTCTTGAGATGAGTCTTACACACTGTCAGTTGAAAGGAAAGGAGATTTTTCTTTTCCACATTCAGAATACATCCACACAATATTTAGCTGGTAGAGGGGACAGGTGTATGTAAGTTCTGCCTCAACTTCATCATTCTTTTTCAGCACAGAATCAGGTCAGACAATTTTAAAAGTTTATTTTCATTTAGTTAATGCAATGAAATTTAATGTCATACAAGTTACTCCTTGAGTTTAGACATGCTTAAATTACTTACAAGCAGACTGATTTTATCTGTCAGTCAGGAATCCATTATAATTGGTAGTTTGTTCATATTTTTAAGCAAATATCAAGTAGAATCAGAAGTTCTTCCCTTCAGAGATTAGTTCAATACGTCTTTGATATTTCTGATTGTAGAACTTTGTGTTGTTAGTTAGCATGCAATTTCACATTTCAGCCCTCTGTAGCCTGCCACTGAATTCTAATGGAGTCCAACTAAAGCATTGAAGTCATGATAAAGTACTAAAAGAATAAAAGTACAGAAGTAGTGAGAAAAAAATGTCATAAACTTTTGCCTGGATGTTCCATAGCCTGTGTCCTGGTGTGAATTGTGCAGGGTGTTGTGGTTGGTTTTACTGTCCCTTGTCACAGAGAGAGAGGAGGAGATTCCTGTGATTTCACAGTTCAGCAATCAGAGAATAGCAGGGCAGACATCAGCTGCAGACTTTCTCCCACAAAAACACTGTCCCATCAGCCTGGATGCTGATGATGCAGCCAGCATGACCAGACACTGCTGGCCTGCCTTTAGTGCTTCTTCAAGACTGGATTATTAGAAATGCTTGAGAAGCAGCACATGTACGTGGTCTGGCAGAAATATTCAGTAATTTCCATCTTGATTAGAAGGGTGGAGGTTGCTCCTTACAGAGGAGATTGAGCAATGTCTAAATCTGTCAGAAGAACACACAGAAATACATTTTATGTGTTTTGGCTTAATTTTCATGATATCAAACCAGATTTCAGACAACACAGAGTACTTACATACAGGTGACCACAAGCCAAAGGTGATCCATGCTCATATTTATTAATTTCCAGAGATTTGGTCAGTAGGGACTGCAAAAGTTGCACAGTAAACTTTAGGCAAGATAACACTGAGCTTGACTGAAAAGCTGCTGAAAGATCTTCAGAGTAATTTCTAATGGTAAGGGACTGTGTAAGGAAAATTTCAGTTGCTTGTAAATAAAAGATGGAAATAATTCAAAGGCTGAATTTGACCCTAGCTTTTAGAAAACTGACAATAAATGAAGCCCAACCTAATTTGTGGTGTCTTATGAATATATATTTTGCTACACTTGTAAGTAATGAGAAGCAAAATGAAGTTTATCTTACCAAATGTTTTCTTTCCTTAAGAACCATCAAAAAACTTAACAAATATTCTTAACTGAGAGGATGCTAAGAATGTTCAGAAATTCTCACATTCTGAGAAGAGGAAGTCTTCAGGCTTCTTCCTCTGGGTGTTCCAGATTTGACAATAAATTGAACTCACATTCTTATGCGTAAAATCATTGTGAATTTATTATTCTACTGTTAACTGCTGTCTCTCACAATTTATGACAGTTTCAAATGTTCTGTTTTGAACTTGAGTGGATTAGAGGATAAATGTTTGAACAGTCACGATTTAAGTTTTCAAACACTGTCGTGTAAGAATTCAACATTTTTCTCTTAAAGTCAAATTTTTTTGCAGTCCTTATGAGCCTCAAAAATAAATTCTTCAGGAGGAAAAACTTTGCTTTGAAGATTTGCAAAAAAAACATTGGCTGTATATTTGTAGTGTTCCATACAATGGGCTTATGACTGGAACCATGCCATCCTTTTTTCCCCAAAGATACAAAGACAGAATGTTCATGTTTTCCATATACTATTTTCCTCTTTTCCTACCTGCCTGTCTCTTTCTATATATGTGTATTTTAAGAACAGATTTTCAAGGGGGAAGGAGTGGGGCAGGACAAGGAAGAATTATCTGGAAGATATTATTGCCTTTTTAGAATCAAGGGTTATGACCACAGGTATGAAAATAAGGAGGAAACAACTACTGGTGTTTGCTTCTCTTCTGAATTAAACCAGATGTGTTTAAACAATCCCATTGTTTGGGTTTATTTAAACAGGGGGGATAATCTGCCTTGATCAGCAGAAGATCCAGCAGCTCCAGCACTGGGAAGCTGTAAAGCCATTTTAGCATCCCTTGCCTGTGGTGATTTCCAGCTCTCTCCCCAGAGATCCTGAGCTGGGACACAGGGCTGGGCTGGCAGGGAGGCATTGCCTCCAACATCCATGCAAAGTTATTTAACAGCATTTCTACACATCCTCTCTGTAGCATCTGTACAAGCATCTCTGTGATAGCAATCCTGTGCTGCCCAGCAGATAATATGTGCTTTTAATGAACCAGTGGAGATGGGAATGGGGAGAAAATCCCTTCTGTCTGCACTGAATCTAAAATTTTGCTCTGCACTTTTTAAAATACTAAATGGCTCTGTGAGAGCTCAGGAATTGCTTTACAAAATTGGCTTTTTGGTGTGAAAAATAAGCTAGCAGATAAAAAACTTTGTTGTTGTTGACAAAATCTGTTAAAAAGCTGTGGTATATATTGAGAGAGAATGAAAAAAAGACTCACTAATTTTTTTGGTCAGAAGTCAATGTCATTAATCTACTCTCAGGGTCAGCTGGAAATGTGAGCAGAAAATAAACTCCTGTAACATAATAAAAATTCTGATACTACCTTTCCTTGTAGCATTTACTGTCTCAGTTGTGACTGATATGGGAAGTCACAGTTTGCATGTATATTAAAAAAATGTGATTTATCTCAACTTATCTCAGAAGTTTCTGTGTAACTAGGAACTATGGAACGAAGTCTTAAAAAAACCCCTTGCTCTGGAACTTTCCAGGAAGCTTACTCTGCTATAGAATATGTTTTATCAATTGGAAGATTTTTTCCTTTGTCTTTTATATTTATTGTCAGGAACAAGCAGATGAATTGGATTACTTTAGCGGGAATGACCAGCCAAATTGGATTAACCTGATGAACTGATAAAATCCTTTCACATTGTCACAATGCCCAGGGATTCCTTCCTGACATCTCTATTTCTATTAACATCTTCCTCCTCCTCATTGTGTGAGATGCTGAAATGTTTTTCAAATTGTGTTGTGAAGTGATAAGCATATGGGAATTTGGGTGGTGTATGGTTAAAAAGCTTGATGACACTTGCTCTAGGATATGGGAAAAGGTAAGGGTCTGTTTCCTTTGAATCTCAATGTTAAAGAATGCCAGTCAGCTCTTCCCTGTTCACCCCTTGCTGTCCGTCCTCCCTTCAACACACAGCAGGACTTGTTTTCCACCTCTGACAGGTCCTGGAGCCCTAAAATTCCCTCTGCTTAAGATCTGGCAGAATGTCCTTTTGCTGTTCTCACTCCTGTTTAAGGAAACTCGTTACAATTCAGCAAGACTCCACTTTCTCCTGGAGTTTTACATTCCTGGCCAGTGTTAGAAAGTTTCAAATCATTTGAGGGTGAAATTTAGAGTGTGCCAAGTGCCTTGGGCACATGCACAGGTGACAAACCACAGGTGCACTCTGTTCCCAGTGAGAAGCACCATTAAGTCAGTGGGCTGCTACATCAGGCACTGAAGTTCTAACACTGCTTGTTAAGGACACCAGTAACAGCCCCAGTACTCTCAGTGGTGCACACCTCTCTGAAGTGACTTTAGGAGTTGTTCCTGGGAAAGACATGAAAAACAATCCTATCCTGGGTTAATTTGATTTTACCTGCAGTGATGTGACTTGAGAGGTAGGAAAGAACTGGGAATGATAGCAAGGACTACACAGAAGTACAATTTTTTCCTGCTTCCATTAGAAATGCTGTGCAAAACTCAAAGATACTATTTACAGAATATTAGCCCCTTTTGTTCATTCTTTGCTGTCTCAAAGGCATTTCTATTATCCATTCACCTTTGTGTTCACTCTCTATTTCACAGTTTTTCTGCAAGGATGGGGCCTTTCACAAAAAGACCTTCCTCACAATTCACTCTTATAACACAAGGTGAAAACTGATTTTCACAAATTCATATTTAACTCATGCCTAGACTGAATTAAAACTACAGAAGGACAGTGAATACATTTTAATGTTTGCTTCCATTCATAGTAGTCTAATGGGATCCATGAAAGTGTTTGAGGTGTGAAACCCATAACAGGTTATTGTGCTAAGTATGCATTGCTCCTGTGACTATCTCAGCCTCATGCTTAGGCTGCTGGTTGTTAGGGGACTACAGTTTTTGTCTCTGCTCTCTGATGGACTCATTATGTTATTTGTCTTTAAATAATGTTGAGAATTTAAATATAATTAAAATTTGTTTCACATTGTGAGCTAGTTAACCATCTTTGTTACTGGGTTCTGGGCTTAGAGTATGGGATGTTGAATGTTGCCTGCAGCTTACATATAATTTCTTTTTTATAAGTCAAACCCTTCAGGAGCACAAAGCTATTTTAGCAGAGTTTCAGTGAAAGCTGTTTGGCCAGAGGGATTTTTCACTCCCACATGTTACATCCTTCCATAGAAGTACAGCACTGCCATTTCAAATTGTCTGATGTGTCTCCTATCACTGTGCAGACTTGTCTCTTAAATCTGTTGTCACTAAATGCTAGTCTGGAACAAAACCTGGTTCCACAAACATCCTGTACAAAGAAAGACTAGTTAAAAAGTAGTATAGGTAGGAAGGGACACAGATCTTCAAAAAAGTTAATTTTGACCAGACTAATCTACCTCCCAGTGTACACAGCCCAGTTTTTCTTCAGCTATTGAAGGCCTCTATTGGTTCTCCTACATTGACTTTCCTTTGCTCTTTACACTTTTTTTTATCCTCTTGTTTCTCTTCCTTTGACATCACCTTTCACTGAAGTACCTGCAGATCCCCAGTTCCTCTTTGCCTTGCTGTGCTTTGAAGCCAGCAATCACTTTAATGACATTGCCACAGGATTTGAAGGAGCACTAAGTTTGTGCCAGGACTAAATTGGGAGGAGCTGTTAACCCTGCAGAGAGGCCTCGAGATCAGCATCGGGGTGAACAGAGAAGTGCCAGATTTTGCAGCTGGGACAGAGCAGCCCTGTTGTGTTTGTAACTGGGAAATGCTCTCAGGTACAGGGTGGGACTGCTGGGCCTGTCCTGTCCAGGACCAGCAGCCGCACTCGATGATCCCGATGGCTCCCTTCCAACCCAGCATATGCTATGGTTCTGTGAGAGAACAGGGCTGGGGGATGGACAAAGCACATCTGGCTTTAGGACCAACTTGTAAAATGGGTTGAGAAGCCAAATCTGGACAGATTTGGACAAGACTGGAAAGCTGCTGGGTGTTGCCTATTGTTATAGATGGATAATGTGATGGTTGGCTCTCACAGTTAGGAGATGAATATTGTGTATATGTTAAAAGAAGTTTAATTGATATGTTATTGTGGTTTGTTGTTTGGACACACTCTGCTCTCCCCACTGGCCCCTCTCCCTGCTCCGTATTGTTGCCAATGGACAGCCTTGGCTCTCAGGGACATGAGGAGGGTGAGCATGTACACACACCCCTAGAACAGGGGAGGCGTGCTGCTAGGGAGGCAGGGCATGGCAGCACCTCACCTCCAATCAGGGTACAAGAAAGTCGTGTCCACCAATGGACGGTGGAGAAGAGATGAGTGACAGACCTGGGGAGGGGCCAGGGTTGGCTGCCGCAGCTCCAGGGGTATAAAAGGAGGAGCAGCCATTTTGTGGAGGTGCTCATGGCTGCCTGGTCACCGGCTCCTGCTGCGCTGCCCTTTTTCCTTATTCAGGCCTTTGTTGTATTTTGTTAAGGCTTTTACTAAACCTTTTAAAATTTTTAAAAGTGAGCATCTCTCACACCTTCCATGCTGATCCAGTTGAGTGGGTGTTACTGGTTTAGAGGCACTTTACCTTTCTAACCTGTTTCTCTTTAAATTTCTAAATTTTAAAGTGTTGGTTGAAAAGCAAGGTACTACGTTAGAAATTGGAGTATTAATTTCATTATACTTGAGTTGGATTAAAGCTGGGTATTTAGTCTCTGCCAGCTGTCTTCAGCCACCTGTTTTTCTGTGAATATCCCATGGTTAAATTGGTTCTCAGGAAAATGAAATGAGCTGTCCCTGCAACCAGGCTTTGATGGAAACAAAATAAGACTTAAACATACCTGGTAGGATAATATTTCCCATACTCTGAGACATAAGTTATTTTCCTCCTTAGCTTATTGACTCAAATCCAGTTTGATATCTATTTCTGTGTATTGCATTGTTTACATTATTTGTTGGCAAATAATGGGATTATTTAGATAAAACAAGCAAATATGTTTTATGCAAGTTTCCTGCCAGTAAGGCCATGTAAATGTGACAGGTACTAGACACATGATTTTCTTTGGTTGAGATGAAAGGAAAAGCTGTACAAGTAGTTTCTCTCACCAAGCAAAAGTGCAAAGAAAATATTGCATTGCAGTATTTTAAAAACATGTAGAAAACCAACACTCAGAATGTTGCGGATTTGTCAGTTTTTGCGAGAGGTAACTGACTTTGTTTTTGCTGAAACACCACAGGAGCAAGAGGTGAAAATCCAGGTTATTTTCCATTTGCTCCTGCATGTTTTCATAGACCAAATGTTAGATGGAAGGTCAAGTCTGGTAGGGAACAAGTAGATATTATTAAAGAGAATTAAACAATTTAAAAAGAGAGAGATCCAGCTGGCAATTTAAGAGATGTTGTTTGAGAAAACAGTGACAAGGCTATCAGAGGCTGAGAGTACATTGTTGTCTTTATTTGTCTTTATTTGCTAGTTTCATCTATTGCTTTATTAAGATAGAAATATGGAAGAAAGAAATGAGATAGGGAGTGTTGTGGGGGTTGTAACACAAGATTTTTGAGAGGAAGGAGACACAAACATAGTGATGATTTGGTTTACATAGGCTGCTTAAAAAAATGTGGCTCCGAAAAAGCTCTGATTGGTGAAATGAGGAGGAAGGAGGATTGGAAGATTAATTAAGCAGTAGTTTTTATGTTTATTTTCCTGAGATTACTTTTCCAGTATTAAAAGATAAATGATTCCATTAAAGAGGGACAAAATAGGGGAGAAGAAATGTCCTGGCAGACCAACATGCTTTTGCAGTACCTACTGCAGCTGAATTGCTGTGAGGGGAAGCTCAGGCAGTCAGCAGGACCTGAAGGCACTGAGAGAGCCCAGGCAGCAGAGATACAGGAGAGAAGCAGGTATGAGTGTTCAGAGAGGTGGTGTCTAATTCTGATATAATTCACATCAGTTAATGGCAGAAACTGCTCCACAGGAGTCAGAGGAATTTCACAGCTTAAAACTGGTGGGGGGTTTAGGACTTTTGACTCCTGGTTGAAAAGAACCCCTGGAATTGAATTTAAAGAATAATGATGAGTCACACTTGGAAATAGTACTGTGGATGCCTCAGGACTGGCTATACAATATTCTTTTCCTGTTTATTGTGATGATGACCTGAAACCTGCACAAAGCCACTGTGCAGCATTGGTAATTAATGAGGTTAGGCTTTAGGAGTTGTGCTGGTTTAATTGTTACTAGTTTGTTACATGTGATGGGGCAGCAGCTGGGTCGGGGAGCCTCTGTGGAGAGCTGGAGCTGCTGATACTCTCTCTGATTGTTATCTGATTGAATGTTCTGATATTCTGATGTTTTCTGATATTCTTGGGGCTGAAAGTGCTAGGGCACCTGGATACAGCAGAAGGGGGAATTAGCCCAGACAAATCTGTAGGTTACAGGACAACAGTCTATACAGGAACTGAAAACACTCATGTCCTCTAATGCCATCGTTATTACAGTGCTATCCAAGGTAATTTTTGTTGGAAGAAGTAGGAACAATTCTTATTCTTAGGCTGCCTGCTTCTTCATATTATAGAGGGTTCTTGTAACCTTTATCTGAATGTTTTCAGCACCTCATCTGCTTGCAAAAAAAAGACTTTTGAAATTCAGTGAAGTGGAAGCCTTCAGGGTAATAAATGTTCACAAGTAGAATCACCTGGGAATGTTCTGTAAAAGATTTAGAGGTTTGCTGTTACAAAATTGCTGAATCCCCTAAACTGAATCTTTCCTGATCCCAGACTTTGGACAAATGCAGGATGGAAGACCTGGTCAAAATGAGAGATAGGAAAAGACATTCACAAAATGGCTGTTATCAAGAAAGAAAAGGAGACAGAAAATTGTCTACCTGAGAACAGCCAGGCACCCAGCACTTAAAATACTTAGAATTTCTCATATGGGAGGCTCACATTTTAATTGCTGCTCCAGATTAATAGCCTAAATCTGTACTTTTAATGTGCAAGATGAATGCCATGGTGTCTGAGCTCCTGGGTTTGTAGTTATTCCTTCCCTCCTTCATTAGAAATGAGAATTTTATCTTTGACACACATGATTTTGTTAACAGCATGAAAACTCGTAGGCAGCTGCAGGTCTCTTTGCAGATACAAAAACACTGGCAGAGCTGAAAGAGGAAGATGGACCTCACCTGCAGAAAAGTGGCCGCACCAAAAATACACTGAATTACATAGACCTGAGGTATGTCATCTCAGCCAAAACAATTTTAAATCAGTGTGATTCTAAAGCTGGAGTTAATGCAGGACTAGATGAGCCAGAATTTGTAATGCTTGTAGCATACTCAGCCCAGACTGGATGGTCTATTTTTAGCACAGATAGAATAGTTTTCTGTGACATGATGTTTCCAAAACAACTCATCTGAAAGATGAAGCTATTCTGTAACTCAAATTACCAGTAGGGAAAAGTCTGTCAGTTCATAAAAGGTATAACTTCTGGACTCCAAATTATATGGCTCTTAAGGTGACTGAGTCTATTCCTTATTGATTCCAAAGTGTCCTCCTCTACAAATACTTGGATATTTACACTTTAGTGGTGTATCTCTGATAAAAAAATGAGATGAACATTTCTGCAGTTTCTCTTTTGCAGCAGGTAAAATCATTAATCACCTGCAGTACTCTCCTACTGCAGCACGCCTGGGGATAATAAACACCCGTTAGAAACCAACAGCAACACACTATTCTCTCCTGAGCTGTATTGTTCCCTGTAATGAAAATGTTAGTCAATAGAGGATATTTTACCCCATTGAAATTCTTTTCTATTTAAGCTGTGAATTTAAGGGTAATGGAAAGTGTTCAGGTGATGGTTCTATAAACTCACGTGCTCTGTTATTTCACTGCAGTCACCCAAAACTGTTTTTGCTACTTCTGGCCTGTTGGACAAAGTAAATTTTTCATGCAGCTCCCACATCTTGTCTGTCCTCAGAAAAAGACAAATATAACTACGAGGATGGGGACTCTTGTCCATGGGGCAGAGAAATCAGTCTTTCAAATTATTCAACTACCAGAAAGCAAGCTGAAAGCAATCTAACTAGGCTATTTATTTTTATAATTTAGTTTGATGTGGGAGTCACAGGTTCAAGTAAATACTCCAGAGTGCTGTTGATGCATCCAAATAATCTTCCCATGTAGTGTTTTTCTTTTCCTCTTTAAAACAGAGAAAGTGGCATTTCCTTACTTAAAAAAGACTGAAAAAGTAATTATATCAGTGAAATACTTCAGGAGCATGAGGCTGAAGAGCAGCATATTTCTTCCATTCCAAAACTACTTGCCCCAAGTTTATTCCATTTAATCCCACTATTTGTTTACTAGATTTTATTATCATCAATACAGTTTGCACAAAATTACATGGAAGGCCCCCTTAAATCCTTTCTAAATCAGATCCTGCATCCTCTGAACAGTACTCGGTGAAACTAAGGTCCAAAAGCAAACTAAATGAGGAAAATCTTGGCAAAATGTGACTAGAATAATTTTCAAACCAACTCATATCTACAGGGTGATGCTGATGGTCACAGGGTGAGCGAAACAGATATTCACAGCAGTTAAAAAAACTCTGGTTATCAACAGAGGGTCGGCATGTTAGCAGTGTATATGCCTGGATGTAGCTCAAGTTCTGTGGGAAATAAAACTCTAAAGACAATTGTTAACACATTTTGCTTTACACCAGGGCATGTGAAGGCACAGCCAATTACACCAGGATCACCTTAAATTGTACAGAGTTCCACGACTGAGTTGCTTCCCCTTCTCTGTATCCTCTGAATGTTTCTTGTTTTCTGGTAACCACAAAGCTTCTAGGGAAAGTCTTCACATGTTAACAGCTTTTTTTCTTTGTACCAGCTGCTAAGTGATTTTCTCATTATCCTTTCAGTAAAGCTCCCTCTTGCTATTGTCATTTAAATGGTTCGCTTCAGACACATTTTAATGTTACAAATCATTTTCTTTCCTTCTTTGTTTCTATTAGAGGGCAGTGTTTTCCCTCTTTTCAGAAAATAATAATACATCTTTGTTGTCACATCAAGTTGCCTTTAAAGGCCAGAATTTGATGAAAGTTGGTGAATTCTTTTTGCAGTAGGAGTAAGTGTAGCTAAAAGAATTAAAAAAGAAAAAAAAGTAATAAAGACAAAATATTAAAATACAAAAATGAAATTATACACTTTTCAATCTGTAATAATGGGGTAATAAAAGTTAATTCCCTCAGTGAGCTTAGCTAACAAAAACTGGCTCTGGACATCAGGTGCCAAAAGAATCTTTGCTGTTTGCAGCTCTGGCTTTTTCCACTTAAACTTGTAGGCACTGGAAATTCCCAGCACCTGTGTTTGGTGTGAGATATGGATTCTCTTTGGGACATCACTGTTGATCAGTGACTGCACAGCACTGGGCACTCTCTGGGTTTTTTAGGTCAGGAAGAGGTCTCAGAATCATGCTTAGTACCTTTTATTTTCTTCCTCCTGCAGATTTAAGAGCATGAATTTGCTCATTAAACCCTCTGTGTCTATAATTTTGTAGCAATAAATTCTGAGGCCTTAAAACTGTATGTGAAAAGTTCATTTGGAGAAATTTATCTTTGCAAATTGTTCACCTTTTTGTAGATTCACTGGCATAAATCAAGTGAACTGTGTATTTGTAAATGCTGGTTGGTTTTAAAAAATTATAATGTACTTTTGTTAGGAAATTCTAAGGGTCCAGGACTAAATTACAGTTTTCAATGCTCTTTACCTTGAAAAACTGATTCTAGAAATACTTTACAGTGTTCTGTGATTTGCTTTTCCTTTCATCTAATTACTTTTAACATACTTGTTCAGAAAATGGAAAATATTAAACATACAGTATCAAGATTGCATCTCAGGCAGAACTAATAATTTCTAAAAACTTTAATTTTACTATAGATATATTTCTGATGAAAATTATTACATTCTTCTGCCAAAATTATATGTCCAGGTTCCCTGCTTCTATTTTCTTTTGGCTTTTCTTTTTCACTCATGAACAAAATGAGATTCAGATTAAACCTATAGTGAAAAATAATCTTTTACTTCTACCTCCCAGTTCTATGCTATGGTGCAGAATATTAGCAAATTTCTTTCCTTGCCTATTTATCAGGCCAGATTGTATTGGTTAGAACCTTTATTTTTGTCAGATTTCATTTTCTTTTAAAGATATTCTGTCTCTAGACAAAAAACCTCCAGTGTAGTAAAGTATTTAAATTGTTTTGGGAGCTAAAATGTGGACTACAGGCAGATTTCAGCTGTTATAAATCTTTTTTAGCTTCACAAAAGTGAAAGGTTAGGTTATTTTGAGGTACCATTCAAAGAATGTTTTATATGAGGAATAGAAAGATGAATTGTTTCCAGCACATAATTTTGTATGTATAAGTTATTTCTCTAGGAGCTGTCCACCCTAACCCATTAGTTCTCTGGGTAAGAGAGGTTACTCTGTTAAAGGATCAATAAGGTTTGCTAGCAATGTAAAGCTGTGCAGGGAATGTTCAGCAGTGCCACTCTTTAAGCCCCTTCTGAAGCCAGGTTCCTTTGGGGAGGCACTGGAGCTGCTCGTGCTCCTGGCTGCAGCAGAGCCCTCATTTCCCGTGGGGAACCAGCACCCGAGGGTGTGTGTGTGCCACAGGGTGTGTGTGCATGCAGCAGGCACATCTTCCCTTCCTGGAGGTTCCTGCTGGCATGGAGCTGACACCCTTTGCTGGTGCAGGGCACTGCTCTCTGCAGGAGAGTGTTTTTACAGGGCCCTCAGTACATTAACAAGCATTGACTGTCTGGAGCAGCCTCATCTGGGATCACCACCCACACCCCTCTGCTTTTCTCCTCTTCAGGAGCTGTGTGGTAGCTAGCCCTGTTTCCTCCTGTCCCAACTTGCCAAATGGGGTTTCAGAATTTACCTTGGACTTGTTCTTTTATTGCATCTTGTCAGAGGATCACTGGATGGCCACCAGAGCATCTGCAGCCCAGCTCTGCCTGGATGCTGTGGCACTGGCCTGCCAGGTAAGATTGCTGCTTGCAGCCTCAGCTCCTGGGCTGTCTTCCCTTGTGGAACAGCTGTTTCTGCTGCTCCCTGATATGTCCATTAGCTGTTTCCCAATTGTATTTACCCTTGCTGAGCATAAATTTTTATCTTTGAACTGCAAAGTGCATGTCAGGTGCAAGTGGGTCTGTCACACTTGTAGGAGGGTACTGGTTGATTCTCCTTGCTGATTTACCACTTAAAATGAGTTCCATTTGCTAGAGGATGCTTTGCTACTGAACTTCAGGTTATTGAGCAGTTAGATTACCTCTGAAAAATATAGGCTGCTCCCTTGACTCTGTTCCTGTTTGTTTGGAGTAAAACATGGATCGTTTTCACCCACCCCATGTGAGTGGGAAGAATGGCTCTTTGGGGAGCCCAGCAGAGGGTTCTGGGTGGGAAGAATGGCTCTTTGGGGAGCCCAGCAGAGGGTTCTGGGTGGGAAGAATGGCTCCTTGGGGAGCCCAGCAGAGGGTTCTGGGTGGGAAGAATGGCTCTTTGGGGAGCCCAGCAGAGGTTGTGCTGGGGAATCCATTCCTTGCAGGTGGCTGGGGACAGCTGCAGGTGAGCTCTGACCCTTCGGGTAAGAAAGGGCGAGAGGCTGTGCCAGCTGAGGACACTCATGGCAGGAGCTGAAACCTCAGACTTTCTCCTGCTTGATCTGTGAGGGGATAAAAATCTAGAGTTTGCTTTGTTCAGGCTCCCTCCTTGGGAAGGGCAGCTTGGGCTGTTTCTGTGTGATTGCACCACAGATAAATTGTTTTATGGAATGAGACATCTGGGGCTCAGCTATGGGAAACCTGGTGTGAGTGGGGGAGACACAGGGACCTGTCAGGCTTCAAAGGGGCTTCAGCCCCAGCAGTGACATGCTGCTGTGGTGTGAGTGTGGCTCTGTAACTGGTCAGACTGGGAAGTTTCCTTAACAGGAAATTCCAAAATCTAATGACCAGAACAGAAGGAAAAGGAAGGGTTTTTGTGTAAATTTATTGAAGTCAGGAGGGACTAAATGAGAGAGAGAGATGGAAATCCTACAACTACAGTCCAGAAATCTCTACAAAGAGAAGACTGAGCAGCAGGAGGAAAGTGTTGTTAAAATAGAAGTGTTGGAGTGAGAACAAACTGGGTTGTCATAAGGAGTTGTTGGACAATTGGTTAATTAATTCTTTAAGCTGGAAACAAGGACTCAATAAGTGCCCTATCCTAGAAACTGTTGTATAAACTTAGGCCGTTTAACCTTCGTTTCACAAACTCAGAATCTTACACTGAATTCATATTTGCTCTTCTTCAACAGAAAGAGTGTAGAGTAAATTCATCTAACTCAGTTTTTGACTGTAGGACATCTAGAAGAGTGGGAAATACGGATTTGAAGAAGCATAAGAAAATATCTGATATCTTTAAAAGGAACCACAGGCACAAGTGGGTTCTCATGGAACTCCCAAGGAGCTTCAGCATTGTGCTCTGGTGCACAGATGTTAAACCTGCTGTGTCACTTTGAAAAACTGGACTGATAATCACTGACCTTTGTCATTAATCTGGCATTTAGAAAACTCTTAGACTTTTAATACATGCTTAAATATTAAAATGCTTTAATTTACATATTTCATTTCTGCATCTTGGTTGTGAAGCTGTTACATTTAATAAGCTATTGACATCTAGAGGAAAATTCAAATACATCCAAATCTGGCCTCAGTTGTCAGTGAACCTATAGTTGTTTCTTTTCTTCTTGGAGGATGATATAAACTGTAGATGAAATTGTTATTAATAACAGATATTTGCAAGAGTGCAGGATAGGAGTTGGTTGCCTTGTTAGGTCCTGGCTGAGAAAATGTTTGCTATTCATAAAATTGCTGACTTTTAGTAGGAGCTGGAATTGTCAGTGATTGATCTTCAGATTGCTTTCATTATGGGGCTTCCACATAGAAAGATCACTGTGTTTGGTTTCATTTTTTGCCTTTTTGCCAAGGAAGGTGATTTATAATGTTAGCTCATGAATAATGGCCAAAATAGATTGTGAAGCTCAGAGAACTTCATCCTCAGAGTGGTTTAAGCTCAGGGCACACTGAAGATTGACATTAGGGTAAACATCCCTGTGCAATTCTTCTGTACTGTTTAAATGTCTCTCTTAATTTTTTTTCCCCAGTGATAAATCTCTCTGTCAGGATCTCTCCCATAAAACAGTATCACTGAAGATGAGTTAGCTTTAAGAAACCCCACATTTATTATCTGGATAAATATTTAGCCTATTTCAAAAGAGGGATAATCTTTCCTCTGTTTGCTGAGAAAATGACCATTCCCCTCTCTTTGAACTCTTTTAACTGAACAAGGGCTACATTCCTTCACAATTTCTTAAGTATTAATACTTAGTTTTTGGAGTATTTTTCATGATATTTCATTGAATTTTTAATGGTTAGTTGAAATACAGCTTTGTGAATTCTTCCTAGTCCATACATTTTATCACAGTAAATTTATCTGTAGAAGATTTGAGACTTTAATACAAATAATTGTGGTAGTATCCAGCTGAGTTAATTTCCCAGTGGATTTATCAAGAGGAGTAGATCACATCAAAATTAATTACAAAGTCTTCTATAACTTATTTAGCAAAGCCTCTGCTTATTTGCAAATAACAATTGAGGTACTATCAATAATAGGACAACCTGAAGTCATTGAGAAAAACTAATTAAAAATTTGTTTACATTTAGTAACAGCGGTTCAGATCAGAATTTCCTTCTCAAGTGATAATTCATTGTCAGATTTTTTTCTTTCATATGTTAGCTAAGGCATGCAATGAATGATTCAGGCTAATTCAAACTGCTTTTGAAATTCACCAGCAGCTGTAACCAGGGTAACCTGTAATTCTAATCTTAGTTCACTTGAAAGTCTTAAGCTGTTTTTATCAGGTCTTGTGGTGAACTCTTCCTTTATATATCAAACATTCATTTAATCAGTGAATCTTCTGTCCAAGGAACTGCAGCACACAGTGGGTGTTATCTGTAGATTGTAACTGTTGAGGCTTTTGAGATGTATTGTTTCTAGTTAGTTTTTCATTACATGCAAGCAAAGCAGTACAATATATTAGTATGGTAATTGACTGAAAAAATATATTTTCCCATTGCCCAAGTATGGGAAGATAAAAGCCAGAAGTTATAACATTAGATTGGAAACTGAAACACAATAACTGGTACATTCAGAAATGCAAATGTTTCCCCTGCTCCTTCTCAGTGGTGTGCTGGGCCATGTGGGTAATTCCTTGTGTCAACTCAGCTGAGGGGTGGATGTGGCACACCAGGAGCACACATTAGTGTGGGTCAGCACTGAGTGATCAGTGATCCCATTAGTGTGGGTCAGCACTGAGTGATCAGTGATCCCATTAGTGTGGGTCAG
>NC_031772.1:14825829-14882171 GCF_001522545.3 Parus major | reverse complement strand
TGATCCCATTTGTGTGGGTCAGCACTGGGGTTGATCAGAAGGAAATGTGTGAACAATTCTGCCCTGACTTCTGGAGGTAGAGGTGCCAGTGTTCATCGGTAGGGAGTGTCAGGATGCTACAGCTGATATGGCCATTGGGTTAGGACTGGAACAGACAGAAATGATCTGCTTACATCTGTCAGGAGAGCATTCACTTGCATAGAGAATCTCTCAAAAAGAGCCCTTCCTATTATGACTTGATCATAACATTGTCATTTGGAGTAGCAGCAGTCTTCCATTCCCTAGTGGGGAGACTTGCCCATGAGCATCTTGATAGTTAGATGGATGTTATTATGATTTAAGATGGAAAGAGTATTTTTCTTTTTTCACAGTATAGTTGATTAACTTCTGTTTTCAATATATATTTTTAGCTAAATGAAAAAAGCAGTAGTGATTACCCCAAGTTGTTACACTGCTCATGCATGATGGATATGCTATCTAGAACACAGTTAATTTTCCTTCTAACTGCATATTGCACTTCCTGCAGTGTCAGTTATCTTGAATGATAAAGTTAAGCCCACTCTGGGATTTAATCTTTTTTATTAAAATTGTCAGCTATATGAAAAGGGAACCATCAGCATCAATGGAACCTGTACTGGTCCCAGCTGCTAGTTATTTATATGTGCCCCTCTGGTATATCACACATATTGCTGAGCAGACTCTGCATAAACTCACACATTCCCAAAATACAAAGGGAGACTCCTCCTGCCAGGGCTGTTAATTGAGTTTTACATTGTAGTCATGAAAACAGAACAGGAAGAGACAAACAGTTATTCTAACATTTGCACAGGATATATAATACGGTGTTATTATCTCTCTTTATTTCTAATCAGCTCTCCTGGTTTGTTTTAATTCCTAGTAAATTTTTTGTTGTTGTTTTTTGTAAAATAGAGCAACTTCTTTCTCTTCAGATGTAGCCTGCAGTATAGGTAAGATTTGGTAAATCAGTTTTAAGTCTATTCATTTGCAAGCTTTCTTTGTTGATGGTGCTGAAAAGTGAAGAATGCAGCCTTCTGTGGGCTAATATGCAAGACTGGGATAATTGAGTATTTTGTTTTTGTAGATCCAAAGTCTAGAACATCCAGTTACGACTCTTCTAGGAAGACTGAAATGCTGGTTCAAAGTCAGTCTTATTATTCTGGAGCAAAATGGAAACAGTGGAGACCAATGGTCAGCCAACAGTGACTCCTCTACAGGGACAATTAAATATATGCTGAATATATGAGCTGAATGATGGCCTCACTTCTTAGGTGATGATTGCTTAATCTCATCCTTAGGTGAGGAACTTTCATGCTGTTCACAAACATCTGAATCCCTTCCTGCAGTAGAATCCATTTACCATTGTGCAAATATTCTGTATTAATTCTAGACCACACACAGATCTGAGTGGCATCAGAGTAAGACTGCAGTAACCCCAATTAATTTTAGGAGGCTTTTTCTAGGTTTATCCTACTCAGATAAAAATGTGTGTATTTATCTTTGAATTGCATGGCACAGACTATTGTAATGAGGTGCATTGAGCTCTATTCTCAGCATAAATTAATTTGGGGTAGTCAAATGAAAAATGTTGCACACCAGATTGGTGAGCTAGATGGTCCTTTATCACTACAGTTAAGGAAAATATGAATGTTAATGAATCTATTTTGTTCTATCACAACTTCTGAAAATAAAAGAAAATCTAACACCTATGGGATTTTTGTGTTTTTTTTTTTTTTTTTTTTTTTTTTAAATTGATTAGTGAGCACTGAGGATACTGGCATTTGTAGAAAAAAGACATTAAATTCTAACTGGTTGGGCAGCTTTTTGTTGCTAGGAGTTGGATCCTTTCAACAGAGAACTTTAACATTCCTTAAAAAAAAAGGAGTCCTTTAAAATATTGATTTTATTCATCTATAAATTCTTGGCAAGGAAAGGTCAGTGGCAGTCATGCAGCTGCATTCAGGTCTGAGGCAGATCCCTCACCTGTGTTCTGTAAGGCTTTGCCAGTGCAGAGGCAATGACATCCAGCTGCAGTGGAAGAACATGCTTCTCTAGGAAGCCCTGTTGTGATGCACATCGGCATAACTTCTGAAATTAAAAAAAACAAAAACATTTTATGGAGAAAATTGTCAGAGATTAGGTGAAAACACAGTAGTTTCCTTGTGCCTTGGCAGCTGGGGGACCTGGATGAGTTCTTTCTCCATGGAGTTCTCTGTGCCCTGTTTGTGTCATGGGAACAGCTTGGCAGTCTCACTTGGGTGACAAATCTCACTGCATGGAAAGGATTTGCTGTGCACACATGGAGAGGATAATCAAGGTACTCTGCAGTGCACAGTTCTGCCTACTGGATATGCCCTGCTTGGCCCTGTCTTTTCTATTGAGTCAGGGAAGTATATATTAAAATGAAGAAAACAACAAAAAAAACTACTTGAAATTTATGAAGGTGAGTATTTCAGCCTCATTTACTGTGCTGGAAGCTTTTATATGAATGCTGATAGAATTATGATTTCACTCATTCAATTTATTGGGTTTTTTTCCTAGATTTTTATATTTCCACCTACCTTTTATGTTGAGTTTCATCACGTTTCATTCCATGAATTTAGATAGCAGAATGGGTGCCTGTTCTGTTCTAGCCTTGGCAAAGTACTGCACAAAGTTATGAAGCTATTACAACTGTGATTGTCTCATTTTAATAACAATATAACCTTTGATTCAGATAATTTTATTATTTCAATAAATGCACTGTATGGAATTGGTGCCTTTTTGTCTGTGGATGCTATTTTATGACCACTGAATACCCATCAGTTTCAGGAAAGGGAAAGAAAACTGCAATGCAGTACAGTATTCCTCTTCAACTCTCTTTTTCATCAATTTGCTTATTTAATGATTGGAAATCCAATTGATGGTCAGGTATTTCTTCTAAAGCCTTCTTTGTTGTTCAGGGAAATTTAGGAAAGAACAGAATTTGACATTTTAATAAAGAAATTTGTCTTTATGCTGCACTCAATATGTTTTTCTAGAGAAGAACAAGCCATAATGGGAAAAATAATAAAGATTATTTTTTAATGTCCTTTACCTTGAATCCAGTAATCAGAAGAATGATGTACTTCAAAAGACCTAATTTGAATATAAATTTGTAATTATGTTACTGAAAGCTTTAGTAGTTTTCTGTTTAAATCCCTAGGGCCCAGTCTGCTCTCAAAATGATGTCATTGCTCTACTATTCCTGAGTATTCCCAGTGCTAGAAAAAATCTTGACTTACAACCATTGAAAGAGGAAAATACGAAACCCAAAACACCACTTTGTTGCATTTGTTGTAGTCTGACCGTGTCCATTACTCCAGATATTTTAATTTTTCAGTTACAGAAGGAGATGGACTCTAAAACCTAGGACACGTTCGACAAATAGATTTGGGAATAGCTCAGGGAATAGACTCTGAATCACAGTAGGAAAACTCAGTTTTAAGACAAACTCGGTGACATTTAGTAAAGTTGACAAATTATGAAACAAAGCTCTTAACATCTGTTCCACCAAAAAGCATATTCCCATTTATGAGAACATCAACTAGTTCTTTCAGTTATGTAGATGATTTGCATAGGCTCAGAAAGCTTCATGAGAGCACAGAAAATCTGCAGTTAGAGAGTCCTTTTAATGTGTTTTCAGTCTGGTTTTTTCTTTTTTTTTTAGAGTAGAGATTTAGAGAGTTTTCATTCAACATCTATGTTGCTCACACTTGTAATTTAGGTGTTGAAGTTCAACACATGTAGGTCCTAAAACTTAGATGATGTAAATCTCCTGGGAGGTCAGAGGAAGCCTGCTGCACTCAATATTTACAGGTGTTTTGTAAATCACTTTAAAATGGGGGATTATGTTCAGCAAACTCGAGGTTTTGTGTGCTTTGTCTGGTACTGTAGAAAGACAGGAAAAAGAGAGGGTGGCTGTTGTGTGTCTAAACTAATTGGCATGACTTTAAGAATTACTTGAATGATCTTAATAATTAAGTATAGATCTTTTTTGGCCTCAATGAGTTCAATATTTTCATAAGTTCCATGAACTTTGAGCGGGAATTTTTGATTTTGCTTGTTTATTACGAAGAAACCAAACATTTTATTTGCTACAGATTAGTTTTAATGCCTTTTCTTTGTAGGCTGGGGAATTACTGTAATTTTCACTGCCAGTCCTTAAATGCCTTACTGGTGCTGGGAGTGCTCTGACAATCAGCTCCAGCTCTGTGCTAGCAAGAGCCCTTAGCTAGATTAGAGTTCAGAGAATTAGAAAAAAACTTTTCTTGAACTTCTGCTTAAAAATTAAACAAAGACTATGCATTCCATGCCTTTCAGACTAATCCACTTCACAATGCAGTTTTTGATGCACCTGGTGGCACAGTGTAATAACCCTGAGGTTATTCTGCACTTCCATGTTTGCAAATGTTGTCAGTGTCAGACCTGGGAGAAAGCCAGAAAAACACCGTGAATTAAATTTGGCAAGCAGTTCTTAACTTGGAAGTCTCTTCAAGTTGCAGTTTTATTGCATTTTTGTTGGTTTGGTGAAGTATTGAAAAATACTGCTCTTGAGGTGTGATTGGAATTTTTTTGTTGTTGTTTATTTTTTTGTTGTTTGTTTGTTTTCCTATGTGAGCAGACCTGTGAGCTTGATACAAAACTTTTCTGGAAACAGGAGTTTTGTCACACGGCCTTTTTTGGAAGAGCAGAAGGTGATGCTTGAGTTAAGTCTTTTCCAATCATCTTTCAAATTAATGAGAAAATGTTTCCAATTAAAATCAGCATTTGATTAATTAGTAGTTGACTTACTAGGAAGGAGACAAGAAAGTCAGGAGTGTTAGGATGCATTGAATGGAAATCAGCAGAGGAGAGTGTTACAGGAAAGAAAACATCAATGCCTCAAAAGATGCTGTTTGTTGTTCTGCAGGACATCCTTCAAGTGGATTTGAACAAACAAACAGCTATAATTTGTAAGCACTTTGAGGTAAATAAGGACACCCCTTCTTCAGCATGAGCATTATGTGTAAATGAGTATAATATTGTGCAAATGGCAGATTATCATGGCAAAATAAATGTCAAGGACATGTGCACATCCTCATACAGTGTTTGAGTAACAAATAGATTTGTTCAATTTTATTGTTTTAAGAGATGTATTTTCATTTACTGTTTTGGCACAGCAGGGACAACAACCATATCAGAGTTGAAAGTGGCACAGAGAAAGAAGCAGCACTTAGTTTTAGAAATTCTGTGTCCTGGAGACACTTATAAATGGGGAACAGTGTTGATTTTCTTTTTTGGTCTTCATGTGGAAGTTGTAGCATTCAAAAGAGAGTACAGTACTCAGAAGAGTGAAATTCATCTTTCACAACATTTATGTGAAATTGGCCCCACAGTATATTCATTCTTGCAGATGAATTGCATTTTTGGTACCTGGTTTCTTGATCTAGAATCACAGAAAATCCTGAATTGGAAAGGATGCACAGGGATCATTGAAGTTCAACTTCTGCCCCTGTGCAGGACATCCCCAAGAGCCACAGCCTGTGCCCGGAGCACTGTCCAACCTCTCCGTGAGCTCTGTCGGGCTGGGGCTGTGGCCGCTGTTCTGGAGAGCCTGTCCCAGTGCCCGACCACCCTCTGGGTGAATGACCTGTTCCTAACATGCAGCCTAAATATCCCCTGACACAGCTTCAGCCGTTCCCTCAGGCTCTGTCAGGGTCACACAGAGAAGGGATCAGTGTCTGCCCCTGCCCTGCCCCTCGTGAGGTCTCCTCTGTGTCTCCTCTTCAGCTGAAGAAGTGACCACAACTGCTTCTCATCTGGAGGGGCGAAATGGAGGCTTTCAAACAGCTTTAGATCCTTCTGATGTCGTGGTGCTCAAAGCTGTCAGGCAGCAGCAGGACCATTCAAAAACCTTCCATGTAGTGTATTGTTTGCTTGTTTACATTCGCTATATCATCACAGTTTAAATGTTATTAATTACATGTGTAACACAAAGAGGCTTTATGGTTTCTATTTTATCTGAAATATCAATGCAAAATGGCCTCAGCTCTAAGGGAAGCCCATGATTGACTGCTTGGTTCCGGTTATTTAAATTAAAAATTTCAAGCAGAAGTAGCAGAGATTGTTGATATATTATCCAGAATTCAGAGGAAATCAATACAAGCCTTAATGGCCTTCCCCCACTGCTCTGTAGTTGCATTAGTCACATCTTGGGAGAGCACTTTGGCCATCAATCAAAGAAAAAAATCACTTTCTTTTCATATTGTGAACTTCATGGCAGCTTGTGTGTAATCTTGGCAAGCTATTTCTGAAATTCTGCAAGAAAAATGCAAGAGGAAAAAGTTTCTGAAAGGATGGTAGGCTTTAAAGCATATACAAGCAGTAATTCAGACACAAGATAAACTTTAGAATACCATTTTTTATCCTTTTTGATAGTGGAATGATCTGGCTAGGTAACCATGCATGTTTTTGTGTTGAACCAGAGCACCAGAGAAGAGCTGTGCAGTAACAGCCACACAAGAGTAAATCAAGTAGAGCACCTGCCCAATCTCAGAGATCCCTGGAGGACGCCATATAAATAAAATACTTCTAATAATAAAGAATAAATAAAATCAATAAATAAATCAAACCTCTGCTCTAGTTCATGTTTCACTAGTCTTCTCTATGGGGTAAAGTCTCGGGTGGTTTGGATGGCACTGGTTATCCTTCTGTGGATTGGACAAGAAATATCTACCAAAACCTTGTTTCATTTCTGAAAATTAGAGGAACGTGGGACAGGAAATTCCTGGTGCACCAGTACCAGGCACATGAAACTCCTGAACTGTGCTCTCAAGTACAAGTACAAGCTCTCAAGAATTTTTCCTAGTCCAGCAGAGATGGGAAAATAAATGGGCTGTGACGCAGTGAGGGGATCTGACTTTGACTTTAGTTTCTCTACAAAATTATCCAGGAAAGCTTGGCAACATATGATAATATTTATTCTAAAGACTTGTAAGAAAACCCCACTTAAAAGCTCTTCTGATCTGTTCTTGTTCACGTGAGCTAAATGTGGACTTAGGTTTTCACAGAGAAAAGATTGTGAAATAATGATATCTATTTGCCAAGAATCAAGTTTTTTCAGAAGGCTGAGGATTGGTCTTAGGTAGAGAATACTTAGTGATTTAAATACATCTTGAAAGCTGCTCAGTAGAATTAAGCTACTGAGATGTACAAGAGTATTTTGGTCTCATGTCCATCAAACAAAAGAGGAAATGATTTGGCCTGAGTGACCCTTACAAATATGGAACAAGGAGGAAAGTGCTTTAAATGCCCTCTTAGCAATCCCGCCATGTCCAGGCAGGTCCAGCAAAGATAACAATTGCTTCAAGAAGTACTTAACAGATTAATGTGGGTTTTGCAGATTGTTCCTCAGGCCTGCAAATGGTAGAGATACTGCAAAGGTTAAGAGGATGCAAACTGTATTTAGACTGTAAATTCCACTTTGAGGATGGATTTCTTTCTGTGCAGCTTCTCTGTAATCCTTGGTATAGTGGCTTTCTAAGTCTTGATATTTATCTTGGATATTAATGTAAGACAAATAAGCATGAATAATAGAAGCCAGAGCTGTGTCTCCCATTGTACCTCTCAGTCCCTCACAGTGGGAAAATGATTATAAACTGCTTACTCTGAAAATGAGTCTGACCCTTAGAAATTGAGCCATGTCCTAAACATAACATGAAAAGAAGTGAAGTTGGACAAATGCTTTCTAGACAGCACCTGAAATATAAATAATCATGAGTTCATGTGTTAAAAATTTGTCCTGCAGTTTAACACCATACTATTTAGTACTTTTTGCATTAAAACCTAAATGTGCAGAAAATAGAGCTGCTAATAAATTAAAGTCAGCATAATTTAATAATAATAATACCACATTCCCAAACACAATAAAGCAGTGATTTTTTGCAAACTAAGTATCCTCTCAGCATTGCATTATGGCAGAGTGATACTATTCTGGCCTGTAATTGGAGAGGAATGAACTTAATTTAATTACCTCTTTAAATACAGCATTTGGTTTAGCCATAAGTAGTAAGCTGAGGTTAGTGTCAAAATAACAAAGTTGCATTTATTTTGTTTGCTGCCCAGCCAAATAAACACTGCAGAGTTATGTTCCTCTGCCCCTTTCACTGCAGTGAACAAATGATTCTTTTTCCTCTCTGATGGAGGGGTGACAAATCAGCAGGTTTGTCTAGGATAAAATTAGAGATCTTATCTTCGTTCCTGAGGGACAGATGACCTAAATTTGACAGCACAAAATCTTCAGTTTCTAATAAGAGAAATGCTTTACAGTCATGTTCCAGACTCTGGGTTTGACTGGGTGACTCTTTTTGCCTTTTTACCAGTGCAAGTCTCTTCTGCAACTGCAATGATAATTTTCATGGCTGTTTTAATAAAAGAAGAAAAGATAGAGTAGTATTTTTCCCCTTGAAATTTCTTTTGTGTTCTAGTCTGTCTTTGGTATTCAATTTTTTCATCCTGTTTTGTTGTCAAAGCTTTTAGGAACCTGATGGATAAAGCATGGTTCATGGTCAAGCCCCAAAAAGTTATTAGGGACAATTGTCTCACTCTGGTTATCAGTATTCAGATCACATAATGATGGTTACCCCCAACCTTCCCTGCACCTTTACTGTATTGGTACTAAACTCTTCAACCTGTTTTAGGCAACTCTCACAACTGAACTCGTGAATTGCCATAATGTTTCTGTACCACCGTAGTTGCCTTTCATAACATTTAGTCCACTCAGCATAAATTCTTTGGGGTCTTTTTTGTGGTGTCTGAAGAGTATTTCATGCTGTATTCTTCTGATATTGCTGCAAAAGAAATAATTTTTCTAGTATAATGAAAACTCCATTGGACTCAGTTTATGATGTCCCATATTGCAGTTAAAGATCTGTATAATTCATATTCTCTTCAACTTCTTTCCAGCAATGGAATGCTGGAATGGTGTAGGAAAGGAAGGTTTCCCTGTCTTATCCAGAGATATACGTGAAATTCATAGGTTCCAAAGAAATTTTGTACTGGGACAATGATTAATGGCTACAAATTTGCAGTTCCTGTTTCCTCCAAAGACCTTCATCCATGATCTCTTTAACTTGAAGTGTATAACACCACCATTTCACTTCTCATTTATAAAACATGTTAAAATTCTTCTATTTTTGAAACGTATATTTAGATTCAACAGATGAAAAAAAATAAATTCCAAAAGCTGTTCCTCTGCTATCATTGCAATGGGGTTGGGTGCCACACCAACACTCTACATCCTCTTTTGAAAATTTTGTTTATTTTCACTGTAGGCTTTCGTTTGATTATTTTGTGGTTGTGGAGTTTAATTCTGAAAAAGCTGCAACTTGTCTAGTTAGAAGCTTTCCCTTTATTTTGACATTCTTTACCTTGTCATTTCACCTGCAGGAAGACTGCTTTGGAAAGGCAATTATTTCTGTTATGATTTCTTAAACTCATGATCTAGGGTAGCAAGTAACACACTGAGACAAAGTCAATCAGTTATGTTCTGCAAACTGTGTGCCTGGATTGACTTAAAAAGCACAAAGCAGTTCAATTATAATCATTTCTATGTGTTTTTCGTGACTGAGAGTTGTGTCCCCTGTACATGGTAGCTTGGCACAAATAGGCCAAAGAAAATAACTTCATGTGGTCTTATCTTCAGCTTCAGAAATAATGCCACTTCTCTACATTCCTTTTGCCACTTGTTAAACTGTGTGCTCCTGAGTGCTGCAAGTGAAAGGTTTATTGATTAGTACCAGTAAAATTTATGTATAAGCGATAAAAACAACCATGTGTCCTTCCCTTCCCCCTCACCCAGCAGATGCCAGTGAAAGTTTATTTGCTCAATGTTGAGAGATAAGTAAAATCACAATGAAAATCTCTAAGTAAGTCAACAAAAGATCTAATAAATGAGCAGTCAGTAGAGCTGTGAAAAATTGGGGGAGGCATGAAGAACATACACTGCCAAATTTAATTTCTTACATCGTGAGAAAGATCTCCCTGGGGTTATGATAGACCCAAAAGATGGGTGAACGAGAGAGATTCTCTCACAAGGCAGCTCAGAACAGGGGCTGGCTGAAAGATGATAGCAAATGATAACAAAAGCATTTGTGGATTTTTGTCTCAGTGATCTGGCCTGTATGATTTCCTCCTTACACATGCTGGCTAGCTAGGAGACCTTGTACACCTGAAAATGCCTGTGGTTCTGACAAGCTGGGCTCCTTGAACATGTTATTATGGAGGGTAGATTTCATTTATTTCAGAGAAGTCATGATCAAGTTGATACTTGTAATAGACATGGTGGGGGGGGAGTGTGATCGCTGTTTTCTCATCCTTGGTATGACATTTCAAGAAGATGAGTATTTCACAAGAATCTGAGTAAAACATTAGTCATTTTTCTCATTTGCATGGTGGTCTGTAATTTGGAAGTGGAAGCTTTCCAAGCTACATGCTGTATGGGGTTCTGTGAAATAGGTAGAATTTTTCCAACTAAATTAACTTGATAAATTTGATATCATTTGGAAGTTAGATCATAAAAGTTCTGTTGACAGAAAGCAGAGTGAGGCTTTTCTGTGTTTGGCCTTTTAAGCAGAGATGACAGAGGATCCATTTGTACTCAGCCTGCGTGTCATATTTCAGGATTAAGCAAATAATAATGGGAAGCCGAACTTAATTGATTATGATTTAATGTCCTTGGTGTGATGTGATGTGATATTTTTTGCATTTTATTCACTGCCATCTGACTCATGAGTCAAATTTGAATGTTCTTCTGGAAGCACTTGCTGTGCTCGGTATCAGGCAGCATGATGGCTCCAAACAGCTGGGGAAAAGGTTCTTGGGGCCAGAGGAATATTGCTGTGTATTATAGAGAGTGTTTGGTGCTGATTGCCTTCTCAGAATTTCTGGTCTTAATGTCCTACTGGTGAAGTAAAGCATTTCTGATAGACAGTTTTCAGCAAGCCCCAGCTTGTGTTTCTGGCCATCTCTTCTGCCTACTGTGGATAATACTTTTTGTTCCTTTGCATGCTATGAAAAATCTGACCTCTTCATGACTCTCACTAAGGGGAAAAAAATCCAAAACAATTCAGAAAATAGAATCAGTCAATTTCTTAACTTCTCTGCAACCTGGAGGCTGAAAGAACATTCCTCCCTGTTCACAACTGTACAGCACAGATTTATTTGGCCTGAGTTTAGTGCTTTGACCTGACAGATAACAATATATAAATATGTTACGAATAAGAAATGTTTGCACTCTCTTTTTAAGCATCATTTGGTATACTCCTCTGAGAAACACCTAAAGAAACAGATCATTAAGCTCAGTTTCCTGTGTCCAGACATTGAGTTAACCAAGTGTGGGCCAAAGTAGCATGTGAGCTTCTAAAATGACCTCAATTTGAACTCTAAATGCACGACAGGTTCAGAACATTTCAGGATAAGCCAGTCGACCAAGACTGTTCCTCTCCAGTGCAAGTGAATAGTCTGCAGATATTAAAAGTATATTGAGCAGTCCACTACTAATTCAGAATGTCAGGTCAAGCTGAGAGCAGTTCTACTTTTGAACTGGCTGAGGCTGGAGATAAGCATTTTATACAGCTGTAATTGAAATACCAAACTTTAAGAAGTCAGTCATTGAGAGCTTCTGCCTTGAATCAAGATTATTTAATGGACTTAAATCCTCTTTGAGCTTTTACCATAAGTGAATCTTGTGGGTTCATCTTCACATCAAGGTGCTCCACTCTTGCTCAGAAGTCTCCTTGTCCCTGTAAGTTACAGAACACATTCAGGGACCTAAACAAAGTCTCACTAGAAGTCCTCCAGCCCCAGTGGAAGTGTGAGTTTGATTGTTGGTTTGTCTGTGAGCTGGCTCAGGCTCTGTCATGTGCGGATATGACTTTAGTTGTCAGCTTTGACAGGTATTCTACATAACATGTGCACACCTCCCATGAACCTATCATGGGAAAGGTGCAAACAGTGGCTCTGTGGTTCCTTCCAGAATCAAAGCTTTCTCCAAATGCTGGAAAATTCATCAAGACTTTTCCCACTGACCTCAAATGGCTCTGAATTAAATGCAGACAATTATGCTACATGTAAAGCCTGGCACTGGTCTGCTTGTGAGTCCCTGTAGTTACACCCTGATAGAGATTATCTTCCATTCTTCTCTGTTCAGTATTTATATCCTTTCCTTCCCACCTAGCTTAGTCATTCTAGAAGAAAATAATCTTCTCCTGGACTCTGTAACCTTTCTCCTTTCTCATTGTTCTTTTCTGGGGTGGCAAACAGCAAAAATGTTATTCATCTTTACTATCAAAGAACTAAATGTCTTTTCATTGTTACCTGGGCCATGTATTTCTGTAGTGTGAGTGCAGGCATTTGATATTCACACAAAAAAGCACATTGATGTACTTAGGGTTGGATCAAGTGTCATCTCATTAGCATTAAACAGCTATAATGGGAGAAAGATGAAAATAACTACAGAAACAGGAGGAACAACAAAGATGAAAAGGAAGATGTGAGAATGGTACAAAAACATGGTTCCTTATTTGTGGGGTAAACTTGAAAGGTACCCTTCTCAACCTGCCTGCCTTATAATGTATTCAGAAATGGAAATTAATCAGCAGTTGTTTATAGCTGTGCAAATCTGGCACAGGGATTGGATACGATAGTTAGCAAGCAACCTGCTGATTTCAAGACTAAGCTGCAGCCCTTCCACAGAGCTGCCTTTCCCCATTAATTCTTCTCCACCATCTCAGTATCTGAGCTTTTTTCTCCTTGACTTTGATGTATGAACATATTCCTCACTCTGGCTGCTCAGAGTCTAAGATATTCTTTTATATTTGGATGTGTTAAAATTTTTTTACACTTTATGTGAATTTCTCTATTGCAAAATTGTATTGATAATTTCAGATATTTTCTGAAACATAATAATTTAAGTTTTCTAACAGAGAGATTCAAAGGAAGAATGGTCTAATAAAAGCTCAATTCAGTCAATTAGATGTGATTTATTGCAATTGTTTTTCAGCCAGTTTGTGTATATCTTTAACTTGTTTCAGCTTCAGTTTGGCCCTGTTTTGAACCAGAATCTTTCTCAATGTTGATACTAGACAGGGGTCTCATTCTCTCAAATATCCTAAAAGCTAAACTAAAATACACAGGTTCTTTACCATTTCCATGGTTTTGTAGATAGAAATGAGTCATGATATCTCTTCCAGACTGGAGTTAATCTAGAAGATGTGAAAACTAAAGGATTGGTTATTGTTGTCCCATCCACTTACATCAATACAGTTTGAGATTTTCAGTGGAGGCATTTGTCTTTTCATATTAGCATTAGATGAAAGTTTTTAAAATCCTTAATTCTGAAGAGTCAGTGCAAACAGATCTGCTGATTTCTAGTGGTTATTAATTTGCAGAATGGTGGCAGAAATATAATCCAATGGGATTATTTAGAAATTTCATCTGGAGCTGTTGCCATTTTGCTTTGGCTCTGACTGGTCTCAGCCAAATTCTGAGGTGCAGTCTCACTGAGATGAGAGCAAAGACAAGGAACATAAATCAAGGGGACACTGCCCAGCTGCTGTGCCATTGGGATGTTATCAGGCAAAACCAGGCATGTATGGCAGGGTATTTTTTTATTAGCCCCTGCCAGTCTTGTCCAAAACTGTCATTAAGAGCACTGCCAATCCTTCCTGTGACATTCAGAAATCTTGGGCCAGAACTCAGAGTATCTTCATAATTTTTCTGCATTTGATCACATTATTTTTATGACAACTAATAATTTAAATTGCTAGTTTACACTGGTGCATATGTTACCTTAGGTAAAGATTGTTGTGTTCTCCACTATAAATAACTCTGGTCCTTCAGTTGAGTTAATTGGAGGGGTCTACCAATGGTAGAAAATGCCTTTCTCATTGCTTTATTGAATGGTTCAGTAAATGGCATTCTTGGCAGAAGTTCTTAAGCTCTCAGCACTTGCATAACTACTGATCTGTTTTTGAAGCATGGAAATTCTGCTCTGGTGATGTTATGCACACAAGAACTTGTGTCATGATCTCTAAGCCATTGCCTTGTTTTACTTAGTTTGTATACATTTCATTTTCAGCTGTTCATGAAATTTTCCTCAGATAATATTGAGTGATTAAACAAATTTCAGGACTGTAAAGAAACATTGTCTAAGCAAAATATTTCACAGAAGTATTTATTTTTGCAGTATTACATTTGACTTTTCATGCTCATTTTCTTGAACTCATTTACTGTGATTCTGGTGAGGGTTTTATTCAGTCATGTTTCACATATGATTTTCCTCTTAGTAAAAGAACATTACTGATTTACATGCATGTTTGATATGCACATCTGCATGAAGCAGGGTGCTTGTTTTCCTGGAGGACACACATCAGCCATAGTGTTCTTGATCAGTGTCATGTTCTCTCCCAAGTACACAAGCTTTGGACCCACAGAACAGGCCTTAGCAAAGGATTTCTCTTCCTCCCTGATTGTTCTGTCTCATTACTCTTTCCTTTACTCAGTTAAAAAACCACTTCAAACACGTGTTGGGTGTAGATGGTAGCTCATGCTGGTCTCACAGACTATTCAGCTATGATATTGTGCAGTTGAAGGATAATTGCAATGCCAGGAATTGGGGGTTATTTAAAATGTGAATGGGTAATGATGAAATGACTTAGAAAAGCATCTCAAATTCATAATGGCTATTCAGATAAATAATACTTTACCATTTCCTATCTGTCATCCACTGTGAAGATTTGTGGCACCCTTTGATCAGATGACTTGTCCTTGAAGTACAGTTAGAATTCCAGTGTGAAATACCAACTGCTCTGCTGACAGAATGAGTTCAGCCAGCAAGCTGCAGACACTCAGTGTGGCACTGGCACTCATCATGGGAGCTCAGGACAAAAGAGTTTCAGCCCTCGGGCAGAGCAGCCTGCAGCCTGGCTTTGTGTGAGGGTCCTGAAAGGTTTTAATGTTTAACAACTAATTCTGGTGGCACTAATATTAGTTAAGCACAAACATTACTTTATTTGTTTTATAAGGCAATAGAATGGCCTATGCTTACCTGACAGCCTTGCCAAAGTTGTCATCTCATTCTTTAGAAAGTTCCTTTATTCCCCCACCCACTTAATTTTTATTCAAGTATTTTATGCAAGTAGATTCTGATGTTAGTTCTAAATGTATTGTTCTCCCCAACTTTAGGTTTTTATATAGATAGACCTGTGTTATAAAAGGAAGAACTGACTAATAATTCTGGTTGTTAGTGTAGGAAATGACTTGAAATTAAAAAATAATAACATAACAATTATATCCCTATTGATAGAGTATAAAAATTAGCCAGGTGATATATGTTCAGCTTTTAGAATTATGATTTTTGATGACTAATAGCTGAAGGAAATTAATTTCTATCTCTCAGGCATCAGTCAGGGAATATGTCTATAGAAATTACTTAACCTTACCATGTGGGTTAAAATTTGTTTGAATTTACTGATTTCATGTTGAATAGTTGTCATTCATATTCATATATGCTCTGATTATGCTATGGAGCACCTGAACTCTGCAAATTACTTCATAACTTTCATGCTTTCATCATCCACAAGTTCCCTCTGGCTCAAATATCCGAGTTGCCTTTGTATGAAAATAAAGTTTGATAAAATACAACAAAATAAATTACACAGTGTTCTCCTGATTTTTGCTTCCCACATGGAAACAAAAGTAGCTTCATCAAACATTTGGATCCAGCATCCACTTCCTTTACCTAGCCTTATCCTTAAAGTTTTGTCACTTTAATTGTTCTGAAACAGATTTTAGACGTGACAAAGGTGACCAAGGGGCTGACCTTGAAGAAGCTCATGCTGCTGCTTGTATGGGACAGGGAATACTTGGAACACAAGGAATTTAAGTACTTGAATGCAAAGTAAGGATGACTGTTGTTTAAGTAGGGAATGCTATTCCCATAATGGAGTCAGAACACTTTCATATATACATTCTCTCTACCTACTTTCCTTTATACCCTTTCCACAGTCATTTAAAAATGGAAATTTTGTGATCACATGAAATACTTTGCATGGATGAAGATCTTCTGTCAAAGCACAAACACTTCAGCCAGGGCTATGCTGTGTTTTAGACCAAATGCAAGCTTCAGATTTTATTCTTCCATCACTGTTTGATCAAACATGAAATGAGAAACAATCATCATGATATACTAGTATTGAAATAATTATTCTGTTACATACAGTGCACTTTTATTCTGATACTAGCTCCAGTTTTGCTTTTGCATGATGAAGAAATAAAAATTGAGTAATGACTTTATGAATAAGCTCTTATAAACTAAAAGAATAACAAATCCATGTAGATCAAATATACCCTTCAGTTTATTCATTCAATAAAGCTTGTTATGCTGATGTAGATACATACTCTGCAGGGTCGAAATATCTGAGGATATGCTTCTTTTCTATTGAGTATGACATAGATTTAGGTATTATGAATATGTTAAGTCCCTCTGCCTTGTGTTCAGGTAGTGAATAGGTCATGGATGAGCTTCATGATCTGTTTTGCCATGAGCAAACAGATCCCTTTCTTAGGAGAAAAGTGTTTTTCTAAATAATGAGTTTTTATGACAGGCTCATAAACTTCCTTTAATGAAATAAAATTGTAATATATTGATTTCATGTATTATAAGTCTAGTCTTTTTATAGGCTGAGGAAGGTGCTCCTGCTCAGAGGGCTGGAGCACCTCTCTCCTGTGAAGATGGCTGAGAGTTCTTCAGCCTGGAGAAGAAAAAGCTCTGTGGAGACCTTAGAGGACCTTTCAGCACATAAAGGGGTCCTAAGATAGAGAGTGCCTTTTACACAGGCAGGTAGTGATGGAGCAAGGAGGAATGGTTTTAAACAAAACCAAGAGATTTTAGAGATATTAGGTGTTAGAAATTCTTCCCTGTGCGTGTGGGGAGGTCCTGGCACAGGATGCCCAGAGAAGCTGTGGCTGGCCCATCCCTGGAAGTGTCCAAGCCCAGGTGGATGGGGCTTGGAGCAAACCTGGGATAGGGGAAGGTGGCCCTGGCTGTGACAGGGCTGGAACAGGACGAGCTTCAAAGTCCTTTCCAACCCAAACCACATAAAGATCAGACAGTTTCCCAGATGAGTTCAGTGCCTGCTTTCATAGCAGGTCTGGTCCCCAAAGAGCCTCCAGAGCAGAAAAGGGATGCACTATGTTCACCCCCTGTGATGCTAATCACAGTTATTATCACCTCTTTGAAAGGAGGGTTAGCAGCACTGAAAGTGTGTGTCAATCCCCACTCAGGTACAATAGTTGCAAAATTAACAATGATAGAAATTATTTTCTTAAATATTATTTATTATTCATGCTAGTCTTCAAAGTGACTTGGGCTGAAGTGAAAATCTATCAGAATAATTTTCTGTGAAGACAAGATGTAATTTTGGCCATTTTTTACATGACAATTTCTTTTTTTAGTGATCATTGACAGCTGAATTGCTGAAACTTTAGTTCTTAACAGTCTGAAACAGTCTACATCTGTGAAAATTTTCAGGATAAAAGAAAGACTTCTGTTATATAGGTAATTTTCCACATGACTAGGGGATGACTAAAGGTTGTTCTTCCCCTCTTTTGAGAGGCTAGCTCCATCACATTAATTTGATTATCCTAATAATGTTAATAACTATTAAGTGTTCTAGGAATTTAGAGCCTGGAGTATTTAGAGCCTTCTTTTAGCTAGGTTTCACAGACAGGCCAGTCTTACTACCACCAATAAAATAATGTATGGGTCTGATTCTGCATTCCTTCAGTCAAAGACCCTACTGCCTTAGTGGTGTGGGTTAAGACTCTTTGGATGGGGAGTGTGTGTCTAAGGTGAATACCTGCCTAGTTTTTCAGTCAAAAGCTACATTAAATTTTCCTGGTGTGACTCAAGCTCACAAAAGGATGGAAATTCTCAGCATTAAGCTTCTGAGAGTTTGCTGCCAAAGCGTGACTTGAAGTTAGGTTACAGTGGTTCCCTGTTGTGCCTTGATCCTGCTCACAAATGTCTGTTTTTCTGTTGGTGCAGACAAAAGTTAAAGTGAAGTCTTTTGAAAAGTTAGGAGGGATAAAAGAATCCCCAAGCTCTTCTAGGGATATGAAAGCATAAAGGTCTGCAGTGGCTGAGGTTTTGAAAATCAGAAAATTTCCTTTGTGTGTCAGTCTGGAAGTGGCAAATGGAGCTGAACAAGGGTAGCTCTGTCTTGAGGACATGAGAACATTATGAAATATAGTGCTGTCACCCCATGGGGAGCCACATAACCTGAGTGTCTGTGGTGCCTGGTATAACGCCTCAGAGAGCCTCCATGGTAAAACTACTACCATTTGATCATTCTGCACTGTCTAATTATTTCACTAGGCCTAATCATTTACAAAATTCAGTTTGAGTCTACAGATGGTTTGCTATTCCCTTAAAACTATGCCTTTTCAAACACACTTTTCTTTGGGAGGGGTGGAGAGAGAAATATTTATCCTATAAAGTGATGAGTTGGGGCACTGTGTCAGTCTGCTGTGCAAATTAGGAGACAGATGGATCAAGGCAAGTGAAAACGAAAGAATTCATGTTGCACAGGCTTGGTAGTTACAATATTAGTGTGATGGAAGGAGCAACTTCCTCATTTGGTAATGTGGCATAAAATACAACTGTTCTTGTGTGTATGGGGACTTTGCAATGTTTTGGTTGAAGGCCTCTGTGTAATTCTGGATAGTAGATCAAGCAGGTGATGCAGATAAATTGCAGGACTCTTCCCCTCAGGGATGGAATAAGTTCAGCATTCATTTAAGCACTGGGGTAACAGTATCTTGTCCCTAGGGTCATCCTATAAATATTTATAATTTCATAATTAGTTCAGAGGCAGTTGCTGTGGAACCAATCAGTAGAAATTGATAAAGAGAAGAATTTTTAATACAACCCATTGAAGTGCAGCTCTTCCACCCCTACCACACTTAGGGGAAAGAACTTCTAATTCAGATGTATTTTACCAGTTTGAAATAGTTATGCTGCTAAGGCCACATTAGGAGCTCAGTGTGGCATCTAACCTAACAGAAAGTGATTCTATACATGTAGAATATATTAGATATTAGAAAATAATATAATATGTAAGATATCTCACAATTACTGATTCAAAGGCATGTTAACATTTGAACAAAGTTAGCTTTATTTTTACCTTTTCTTTACATTTTTATTTTGAGAACATATACCTTGAGCTTAGAGTTGTGTAAATGAAATGCACATTGACAACCCATGAATCAAACTAAAGGGGTGCTTATTATATTGCACATGAAAAAACATTCTTAATGGATTGTTCATCAAGAAAACAAAGTGACAACTGTGACTCAATCTTAAAAGCAGAAACAGGTAATAAAGGGGAAAAGCAACTAATGACAAGTGCAAGATGCTCTTTCATGCTGCTGGAAATTCCATTTTCTCCTTTTTAAACTGGCCTGTCTGTTGGAAAGAGAATTTTGAGTATTCGACTTTTAAGCTGATGCTTCTTTTCACATAAAAACAATCCATTGACTGGATTAATTTAATTTAAGTTAGATTAATTAATTGTTTTGATCTAGATTATTTTCACAATCTAAAAGGGATTTCCATTGGCTTCTTTATCAAGAAAAATTTATTTTAGTGTCATTTCATCCAGCCAACTTAAATTGCTTAAGATGACTTGATGTATGACCTCCCAAATTTACTTTAGTTATCTGATGAAATCCTTTTCTAATTTATACTTGGGAAAAAAATTAGAGAATGGATTCTGATATCTGGGAAATGCTTTGGAGTCCCAGTGTGCTCAACCTATTGCATGGGAATTACAGACAATTACAAGTGACCTTGACTGTGTCTTGCAAACTGCAAAATGTGACGAATCAGGCAGACTTTATTTTGTTTTGTTCTTCAACAAAATCCAAGGAATGAAAGAAGAGCTTAGTTGTTCATTAGCTTATTGAAAATGACACTAAAATCACTGTTTATATGCAAAGACAACCATAACAAACCTTCTATTCTCTTCAGTAAAGCAATGAAGAGCCTGGATTCAGCTCTGGTGAATCTGTAACCTCAAACTTCATCAGAATTTTTATGTACAAGGGTACAGAAATCTTTTACACTCAGCTGGGAGACAGCTGCTGTGGTGTTCATTGTTGCTGCTGTTCAGATCTGATTGAGTTTTCCAAAGCTCAAGTGCAGGACTCCCAAATCCAGGTGTAGGACTGCAGCTAGGGCATGCACCATTTTTCTGTGGTTGCACTGCTGTCCTGCACTGCAGTGGTAAATATAGGCATGTTGTTCACTGCACTGAACTACAGCCAAAGTATATCCACCAAGCTAATTTAATGCAATAACTTAATATATAGTAATGAGTAACACTCTCTCACATTTCAAACTATATAAATACATCTAAACCAAACTTTAGACTGTGATACCGTGCCTCTATTTACCACTGTGTTTGCAAAATAAAGACAATTTCTGCAAGTGAAAATGTAATATCCTAAAAGATTTAATTGGCCAATTGTTTTCAAATATCAGGATAATGCATTGGTTTTGATGGATCTAGAAAACATACTTTTCTTTTTGCATATTTTTCCTTTGATGGAAACTAAACCTTCTTGAAGTACATAATGAAATTACTTTAATGTGTTTGAATAGAAATACAGTTTTCTGAGTCTCTGTGCCAAGGTACTTTCCTAATCCATGAGTTTCACTTGAAAAATCCTGAGGATTTAGACATATTAATTGAAGTTCTTCAGAATGAAACAGTGTGGTTGAAGGTTTTAATAAAAAGATCACTAAGTTATAAGAAAAATACTGTCAGTATGTCCTTCTTATAAAAGTACATTTTAGAGACAAAGATCATGTACTGGCAAAGTCTGGAAGTTCTGTACAGAATCAGAAAAGAAGAAATAAATGTGACTTGTCTATTAATTTTCCCACCTTCTGGTGGCAGATTCTTATATAAAGTTTAAGGGACAGACCTTGCACGTCCTTATGCAAGTATTTTCATTCATAGAAGAATTCCTCTGTGAGCCATTTAAGTTACTAATTTCAAGAGAAACTATTTTATCTTTATGAAAGGTTTTTCGTAGCTGAAATATATTTGGAAGCAGGACAGGTAGAAAAGTACGTTTACCTCATGGCAAAAATGAGGAGACAAAATGAAAGGTTCTGGCATGGTGACTTTGAGTACAGGAATAATGGCATTAAGAGTGCCAGGCATGAAGTGTCCTACCTGGACATACTCCTAGGAATGATGAAATTGAAAGTCAGTCTGCATAACCTGTGATTTGGCTACAGAGAACTAGATAAACAAACTTTGTGAAATGATTTAGTTAATTTATAAATTGATAAGCTAAAAAAAAAGGTAAAAGCCTTCGTGGCTTTGTAAGCCTTGTTTTTTGTGTATTAAGGTTAACCTAATTGTATTGGCATCAAGAATGAAAAGAAGATTGGCAAACTTAAATATATTGCATTCCTAATGAGACCCACACAAATCTTTTATTGTCTGATAACCAGCCCAGAGAGAGATACTTAGGTTGGGGTCACAGCAAAAACTGTGGCCTGATCTCTTATCTGCTCATCAACAATTCTATTAGAAAATAATTACATTACATATGTAAATACAAAAATACATTACATATGTAAGCATGGACTACAATACAAGCACAGCTCAGTGTATTTGTAGTTACATAACATAAGAGAAGGAACAGAAATTAACACGTCTGTCTCCCTAAAGTCATGATAAATATCTAAAAAACGTGACATTAAAAGAGTTTTTAATAAATGCATGTGGTAGAGGAAGATGGAGGCAAGAGAAAGACAGAAGGAAAAAAAAAAGAAGTTGGTATGGATGCAGACTTTGCTATAATAAGGCTCTATACCATGATATAATGGACTGTCTTTGGTTTTTATTTCTGTGGACACTGCAGAAGTCAAGATGCACTGCCCCCATTTCAAACAGCCTGGATTAAAGGCCTGGTTTAGAGACAATATTTTGAAATCCAGTTATGATTGAAGTATATCATCCTAAATCAGTACAGATAAATTTGGGGTTTTTTCCTATAATTGTAGTTTTTAGTTCTGATACTTTTCTTGGTCTCCTCAGATAAAGCAGATGGAACTTTTAATTTTTTTTAAAGCAAGCTTGAAAATTGGCTGCCAGTGTCCTTCTGTCTGGCAAAATGGGGTGTCCTTGAATACTTTCAGTGGTACTTTTTCTTTCTCCTTCATGCATTTGAATCAGCTAACACCTTACCAAGTTTGCTCCCAGCAGGGATTAGAATGGCTCCCAGATCCCAAATCTTCCCTGCAATCCTGCAGCTGTAATATTTGCTGCACATTTCCTAGACACCAGGGGAAAACCACAGCCCATAATCAGCCTCAATGACACAGGAAAGTGAAGGGTGAGCCTGATTTACTGCACTCAGCTTCCACCAGATGCTTTTGGAGGAGGCTTTGTGATGTGGTCAGGTGCTGACACTCGTTTTCCCAAATCCTTTAGTCTTTCTGAGCAGCAGTGAGCAAGTGCTCATGAAGAAATGACATCTTGAAATTTTATTTGTCTTGGCTTTTTAAAAGCCATTCTCCTCGTGTCTCTCATTGACTTGATTCATCCACTATTGTTATTTCTGAAACTGCACAGTTTGGCATCTAAATAAAAAATACTTTTTCAGTATTCCTTTGTTCATTAATGAGCCAATTAAACAGTTTCCCTCTCCTTTGTAAAATACAGGAGCATTGAGCTGTCTACCTCTGTCTTTGTTGGGAACTGCCCCAGAAATGTTCATAATGTTTTATTTGCAACAGTTTTACAGCTGATGGTGCAATAAGACTCTGTTCCATTTTGCTTTATTAGTACACTAATCTGGCAGCTCCCAAGCAGGATTCACACCATTTCCCCGTGGCTGGTTAGTAGATGTGTACAGCAGCAAGGCTTCATTGGCTGTTCTCAAATCTGCCACACCACTTATTGTACTGTGGAGCCAATTATGCAACTAACTCAGGTTTTGTGCCTTATCCCTCTGAATTTTTATTAAATGTTGGAGTTTCCCTCTAGGTTTCCCTGGGTTTAACTTTGTGTTTTATGACCTGTCTAGTAAACAGGATTCCATGAGTGTCCTTAGGGCAGAGAAATGCCTCTCAGATGAGGGATCTCACTGAAGAGGGTTTGGTCTGGCAACCTGCAGCTGGGCCAGCAGCACAAAAACTCATGATATTTGTTCAACTCTGTTAACAAGGATCCTGACCTCCAATTTTTTATTGCTCTTGGGAGATATAATCTCTTTCTAACTCAGGTAATTGAAGACAAGGAGGAATTAGGATGAGAACTTAATCAAGTTGGTGGCCAAGGGGTACTGGGTGCCTGGTGATCCTGTCACAGAGTCACAAAATAAGTATTCTTTCTTTCTTCTCTGTAATAATGATGATAATAGAGCTGCTCTCTTCTATGATTTTAGGTCTCTTATCTAAGAAATCTATCTGTGAAATAGTCTGTCCTCTACCAGACAGAAATCTCTTTTGATCAATTTATATTTTCATCAAAGATAGTTATTCTGGGGCAGGCTGTCTGTCTTTTAATTAGCTGAAAAAACATCAAAGGTTTTGGATTCCATCCAGCACAGAACAAGGACATTCTGAAATCTCAGAGATTTTAGCAAGAAAACTGCCTCAGTCCGAAGGGAGACTCATGGCCAAATGAACGTGCTGAGTGAGGAGCTGCACGAGCTCCCCAGGAGGCCTGGAGAGGAGAGGAAGACTTCTGAGGAGGAAGGATGATGTGAGTTAGAGCTCAAATCCTTCCCACAGCAGAAATCTCGCCCGAGGAGCTGAGCTTCAAAGACTTTCCTGCAGATAACCTTCTACTTAAGGCAGTGGCTGTGGAAAAATCCTGGGAGGAAGTTGAAAGAAAGTAATCTTTTTCAGGGGTAGGAGAGTCAATGGCAGCTCTGACTCAACTGAGTCTGTGTTTCTATTTGTTTATCAAAAATAGGCTCACATAATCATGACATTGATTTTGTGTCACTTTGCCTTTTTTTTTTTTTTTTTGTCTGCTGGTACTTTGGGCAATAGTTCTCCAGACTGCAACAAAAATCACATATATTTTTCCAGGAGTTACTAACTAGAGCTGTCTAAATGATGGTGAGGATGGATGCTGCTTTGGAACATCTTAATTATTCTGAGAAAAATATCATGGTCATAATTTAAATTATGTGCAAATAAAATCTGTTAAAGGTGCAGGGGATATTGAATTAGTATGTCAGTTTAATAATGGACAGAGTGATTTAGATAAAAGTTTGAAAGTTGAGCAGGCACAGCTAATGAAATCAGTAAGCTGTGAGAAGGAAACAAGGATCTTGTGGGAAATGTATACAATTTTCATTTAATTTGTTTTTAATAGTGATTGGCCTAGAAATGTGATACCTATTGATTTAGCACTAATGATGATCAGAGACTGATGGAAGCAACAAAATGCAAACACAAATCCCAGAAAACATTTATGAAGTTACTTAGGAATGAAAGTACATCTGTAAGAATGACTGAATGAGAATTAGAACTGATGAGCTCAGACAGAGGCTTGAGGACATCTTCTGTAAACAATTACAACTCAGTTGATAAGGCTGGGGCTTTTTATTTGTGTTAATGATCTTGTCACACAAAAGAAACTGTGGAAGTGATATAAGAGAAAAGGACTTATTTTGCTGGGGAATAAGAAGACCTCCACATGTTTCTCTGATTTAGTCCCTCAGTTTCGGATTTGATGCCCCTATCCTGGCTGATGTAAGGATTTCAGAGAGATCCAGTCCGATCTGCACTGATCCATGCCTGGAAACAGTTTGTGGAATATGGGGCTACAAAGTCTGGCCCAGAAGTCACTGGAATAAACAAGAGCTAATGAGGTGTTTCAGTTCATACCCACCCTTCTGCACTCACTGGCACTGTGGAATAAAGCACAGCATTACTGAGTGATTTTACTGTTTAGCATCTATTAGTCTAAACAGTCATGAAGGGATATCAATACCATTATCCTAAGGAGGAGAATTCAGAAGCCTTTTATTTGTGCATGGAAGATCTGGCATTTAATGACTTGGAACGCTCTTGCTTGAAGCAGAACATATTTTATAACACACCATCACCCCCCCAAGCACTGCAGACCTGTGGGAAGTGCTGATGCACAGGAGCTCACAGGGACCTGCAGTACACTGTGGCTATTGTGCTCCTTCCAGGTGCTTATTAAAAGTTTGTAGTTTTGGTTTAGCTTCTGTGGATTTAAAAAAAATTATAATCAGCTGTGGCACTGCATAGAGTAGGCTGATAAGAAATGACCAAACAGACTGTCATGTTAGGAACGTAAAAGAGACTCTCTTTCTAGCATCCCTTATTTCACTCTGTTAAATACATATATTTCATATTAAGGACATCTTTGGTAACTCGTGTTAAATTGTACAGGAGTGTGCAATCATGTTAGGATTGCCTTTCTCTGCAAATTGTAACCACAATCAAACATGTACATGGAATATTTTTTGCAGAGAAGTGTCTTTGCTATGCCTCAATCTATTGTTATGTATGTTTATTTGTCTTTCATTTTACCTTCTCTCTGTCTTCATGAAGAAATTCCAGTTTGCTTTGAGAAGCTAAAATGAAAAAAAAGTTTGATTCAAGTGTGTTTGTTTTCTATTAGCTGTTAGCCAGGAGGAAAGGCAGAA
The DNA here is from genome assembly GCF_001522545.3 of Parus major. Lineage (NCBI taxonomy): Eukaryota > Metazoa > Chordata > Aves > Passeriformes > Paridae > Parus > Parus major. The sequence continues at coordinate 14,856,380 of NC_031772.1, read as the reverse complement.
GGTATGAAGCAGCCCTTGATATCTGGAAACTCACATATCACTGAGTATGAAAAAAATCTTTCAGGAGAGAGTAAGAATAAAACTTTTAATTTTTTATCTATCTCTCTCTGCTGTATCAGGAGTTACAGGAACCTATGTTTTGTTTGGACTTTTAGAAGGAATAGTCTCTCTTTGCTGGTACATTTTTTTTTTTGCCAGAAGCTTGCTAGGTTTCTGTTCTTGTCTCACCATTCTCTTTGAGTACCACTTAAGTACAGCCCCAGGCCTGGAGCTTTATAAAGACATGACTCACATGTTCTTTGAGGTTGGCCTTTGCTATTTAGGAGCACTGGGCTGGTGATACTGAGAAAACAGAGAGAGCTGCTCAGCTCATATCCAGCAGTCTCTGAAGATAGCTTCTCTTAAGCCAAGCAATCCAAAACAGTTTTTGAAATGAATTTGTCATTTATTAGATAATTAAAATGTCCTGTGTACAGCTGTCACTGAGCTTTGTGAAACCCAACACAAGGCTCTTGTGGTGGGGCAGGTTTTGTGCAGCTGAGGATGGCAAGAATGTGCACTAAAAGCTGGCTGTGGGCACTCTGGCACTCTAGCCAGCAGAGAAACAGGGGTTTCTGTCAGGCAAACCATCTCAGCTGAAGGGGCACACTGGAAAAGGGTGACCCACTCAGGCTGTAGCATTGCCTGTTTCCCTGTGCTGACTGTGAGGTCTGGATTCCTAGATCAGATATAGATATTTGCACCATAGATGTTCAAAACCATTCCTGTCCATGCCTGCAGCAGTAACAGGATAAGCAGATCAAGCTTGCCCAGATCCCATTTTAATTCCGTACTTATGGAAATGTTTTAGCTGGTAATTAGAGCTGACCCAGTTCACCTGGGAATGCTGTGAACAAAAAAGCTGTTCATGTACATTATTGTGCTCAATTAGCCAAGCAAAGCCCTGTTGAGAATTGGGCTATTGTTTAAATACTTTTAGAGCCAAAATGTACAGAAAGGGAGAGTTGACAGCTGAAGAACAGCAGGGGGAATTGTAGCCCTCAGAGTTCTGATTTGAGAGACACTTGTATAGGAAATCATACTCAACTCTGCTAGAATAGCTAAGGAATTTACATTGTGGTTGGTTAAGGATGTAAGGGGAGCCCAAAGATATTTCCCAATTATAAATAAAATCATAATTTATTCTTTTCTGTCTCCCCTGCTCTAAGTTGTAAAGCAGTGCCTTGTAGAACTTACCCTTGCCTTTTTATTTACAGATTTCAGATGGAAACTAATTTAGGATGGTTTTGGATTTGGTTGTCTTCGGTCTGCAGTTATTTTTTTAGGAGGATGGTACTTCTAGCTAATGATATTCTCATGTTGTGGGAGGACAGAAGCCAAGACTGGATCAGGATTACTGTACCCTGTGTAAGACACCTCTTCCTGGCAGTGCCATCTTTTGTTGAATGTAGAACATGAGAACTGAGGCCTTTATTGATGTAACAGTGACTCTGTCCATGTTCCAAGGAAAAGAAACCACCAGTAAAGAAAAGCACAGGTGCCTTCCAGAACTTAAAATTGTAGAATTGTAAAATAGTTTGGGTTGGAAGGGACCTTAAAGCTCCTTTAGTTCCAACCCCTGCAATGGGCAGGGCACCTTCCATGGGACCAGGTTGCTCAAAGATGGTACAAATCAGCTAATTAGACTACACTTGTGTATTTAAATGAGATGTTTGCATCAATAACTGCAATCAACTGCATAGGGCAGACAGCTTTTGCAAGCAGTAAAAGAAATTCAAATCTGATAGCTGGACACAGCAAATGACAGCATGTTTTCTGTCTTGATATCAAGAGATTAACAATCTGTGGCTGCAGAACAGGCTGTAGGGTAAAGTGGGTAATGCTGGCAGATTTAAGAGCTCACAGTGTGAAGAGATGTGATTCACAGCTGGTCAGGACTGAAGGGAGTCAGGAAGTAGATCTTATGCCCAGCTGTGGGTCCCTGAAGGCACACATGAAACAGTGAGTGTCGTGTAAAAATTATGGACTAACAGTGGAAAGAGATTGTCTGATTCCATAAAATTATTTCCTAAGTCTGAGTACAATCTTTCTGCTCTTTGTTCTCATTTAATGGTGAAGTCTGTGCTTTTTAATGTTACTTTTCCTGTTTCTGATGAATTATCATGGAGACAAGTGCTAGAAAACTAAAGGTTTGTGTGTTGCAGTCTAAAAGGTAGCTGGTGCCATGTAGACAATCAGCTACAGTTTGCTGAAGTAGAATTCAAGGATTCAGCACAAGAGGGGAGTGAGATGAGCTCCTCTGAGTACCCACACAGTGATGGGGATGGTGATTGTCAGCAAAATGATCACAGCTGATGGAAACAGCAAAATAGAAAACAAGCCCTCCTGCCCTGTTGGTTTGTTTTGTTGTTTTTTTTTTCAAATTAACTGTATTATTGCTTCTGGCCTATATTTGTGCATTTTTTCTGTGTGTTTACAGAGATAAAATATCTTTGATAGTATTCTGAAGTACTAATTTGAACTTTGTATGCTATTTTCTACATTTTTAAATGTGCACATGATGTAATTATTAATCAAGAATGTAAATCCTTAGGGGAGCGTTCAAGTCAGATGCCATCTGAATGTTTAGTGTGATTTCTGCTTATGGCATTGAACTTTATACCATTGAAGAGAACAATTTTTGTTCTCGTAAAAGATAAAAAAACTGTAAACAGCCATGGAAACATAGAGAAGGCTTTACAGTTTTTTGTGTATGCACTTGTGTGTGTGTAGATGTCATTCACATTGGATTGCTCTGGAGATATTGCCTCAGAATTAAAAGTTTAAGGTCAGGTCTTGTGATACCAATACTTCTCAGATAACACCACTAATGGATAGTTATATTAGAAATCTGGTAGTGGATAGGAGTATTATGATTGTTTTTCCTTCTGAATTTATTCCCTCTCTTTTATTTTTGCATCATCAAGAGAGCAATTGTAGCACAAATCCAGGGGAGAAGAGGTCTGGTAAGGTGATGGTTGTTTCTTCTTTCAGTGTTTCACACACATATATGGCAGTGCTGTGTACACTTATATAAAAACCCTGAGTTTATAAATGGTGTTAGAAAGTGATTTCTGAATTCATGACAGTAAAAACCCAGTTAAGACAATCTGAGCAGTGTAAATGAGAATGCAATGTTGCACAGCTGAGCACTCGTTCATTCTGCTTTGTAATGTCATGCTGAATCTAGTTTTGAAGAAAACAGAATCCCTTAATAAAGGGTGTTCTTTCTACTTCATTGGGTAATATAGTTTGCATACTGGAAATGTAACCAATTTACCACTAAACTGTTCCTCCAGTGTTCAGTCTAGAATAGAAATGATCGCTGCAATAAACAGAGACAAAGTGGTTGTTAAGTTCTCCCTTTCCAGACCCGGTGAAATATTGTTTGATGAATAGATAGATTTCAACATGATTTACAATTTTCATAAGGCTCATCAATGCTATCAACATTTTAGTCTCTATAGGGGAGGAAAATATATTTTAAAAAAGGGTAATAAAAGAATGTCTAGCTATTTCTAACCAAACCATTTGAAAAAGGTGAAAATTGTTTCTAGGTAGTCATGCTGATGGAAGCTTCTAAAAATAAAATGTTTTTGTATATTTTGGAGATATACTTAAAGGGGAATCATAAATTCTGCTTTGTTTGTTATATTTAAATTGGATCATTTTTAATGTGAGGTGAAAGGTCTTGTTTTGCAACACTTTTGGATATTTCTGTGTAAAAGAATGGATTTGTGTTTATGTAAATTATGAAGTATGTTTACAAACTGAAACTGAACACCATCTTGTTCTTTAAATAGCCTATATTAATATAGTTCATCAGAACTATTTTTAGAAGGGAATCCTAATTTGGCTAATTTGATACCCTTAAGCCAGATATGGGATTTAATTTTTTAGTGTGTTCTATTAAGAGACAAAAATAATAAAATTCTAACTTTTATATGTGTTGAAGCCAAATCTGGACAGCTCTTGTTATGGAGAAGCTGAATACCTCTTGCACAGGCACTTAAGCAAGCACAATAAAATAAATCCTTGGAGGCAAAGCCCTGGGTCTTGCTCCAAGTCAAGGGCTTTCAATTCTCTTGGAAATCACAGCTGTGTCCTGTAACAGCCCTGCATCACTTACTGCAGCAGGAGACTTCTGGTGCTGCAGAGAGGAACTGTGCCTGATGATTCATTTTTAAGCTTTAAACAAATCAATGAAATGTAAATTTGTAAGACCTGTTTGGTCCCATGGCGAGAAAGGAAATGATGTTTCTGCCCTGACTGCATGACTGTATTATCTTCTGATAATTGGCTTTTGGGCTCAGTAATAAAATATATTTTTTTTCTGCTCTGCACACAGTCTGACTTTTGATAAGGAAGTGACAGCAGTGCAGAACATAAAATGCAGTGGAGAAAAGAGCTGTGGAAGGCAGTGCATTAACTATGGGGAGCCAGCAAGAGTAGCTTGGAAGAAGGAAAGTGAGACAACGTCAAAGCAAGAAGCTGCATGCTGGGGTCCTGGGACTTGTCACAGCCCTCCCGAGGGGAGCTGCCCTTGGCTCCTAAGCTGGGGGCAACTCCAGGTTGGAGATTTCTGGAGAAATGTTTGTGTGGTCTTTGTGTCACTGCATGCTCTGCATACTTCTGCAGACAAGTTCTTCAGGACTCACTTGATGAAAAAGAAAGTGTTTTCTTATTTCTATAAGTGCATAATAGTATTTCAACAGCCAGGCAGGAAGTGGCTGCTGATACTCATCCAGTGATTATGTTTTGCACATTGATCTCTCTTTAAGACATACAGCCAGACAAAGATACCTTCTCTTGCATTTTAGTAACATATAAAACACTCTTTGCCATGGGCTTTGCCTGTTGTTTATACCAATGAAAACATCTAAGATTTTCTTGACTTGCCTTTGACTCTAAGGGAAAACTGAAGGAAAAGAGAAATAGTTCTTTATATACTGGTGTTTGAAAATAAAATGCTCACATACAACTCTGGAAATCCAATCACCTGCAGTAACTGATTCTTTATTTTTTCTCTTTGGAAATGGGTGAATTACTAGAGATTTTTCCTATTTTAGTTCCTTATGCCATTCCCTGTAAAAAATTGTATGTTCTGTTATGCATTTACTATGCTTTCATGATGGATTTTTTCAGATATATTAAATGCTTTTACATCACACAGATGTCATAAATATTGTGCTTTGTAATCTATCATATCAGGAAATAACAGATTATTTCTCAGTTGAAGAATCAGCTCTGTTCTCTATTAATACAAGACTTTTCTTAGGTTCAAAAGGTAACAAACAACAGTTGGGAGCCATTTCTGACCAGTTGACAAGAATTTAATAATTTTTCCTCTCTGTCATCCTGTGTCTATGCACATGTAGAATCCAGTGCAGCATGGTGATTCTTCCAATACCACATTATAAACAAAGGTTTATATATACAGAAACACAAATTTCAAGTAATGCAGTCACTCCCTGATGTATATTTTATTTCACTCTTCAGTTATTGCTGAAAATGGTTTGGGTATCTTGCTGAAACATGCAACTTTTACTGCTAGTGGCTCTTCACCCTGGTGTGTTACCTGTCAGGGATTTGGGATCTTTTTTCATGCTTCAGTACTCTCCTTAGCAAGAAGATTTATATTAGTACAAATGAGTGAAAGATAAGTTTTTAGGGGCTTTAAAAACATTCTTTAAACATATTATAGTATTTAATCCTCTAGCTTTGAGAGTTTGAAGGAATATTTCCAAAGTATGCTAATACATTTTGTTAATTTTTTTTTTTTTTTTGCAAAAAATACTCTATAAAGAATATAGAATGCATCTGGTGGCTGTGCTTTTGTGTCATGTGGCTTTTAGAAATGTAAAGAGAGCCTGAAATTAAGAGGTTTATTTTTCAGTTTTCACATCATTCTTAAAATCACTTGTTTGGGGGATAAGTCAGTGCTGATTCTGTAAGTGGTTGTCTTGTGTGATTTATAGTAAAGGGACATAATGAATCTGAAGTGAAGTCACTGGCAACCCCTTCCACCTGTCATACAGGTCAAGCCCTAAATCAGCATGGTTTGATTTTTAAAGCATAAGTGATTTCAGAATATATGTTTTTTCCTGCATCCTATAGTTGCATAAGAATGGATTCACTTCAATGCCACTTACTAAGACCAAAATACTGTGTTTATTTTTTTCCCTAAAGTTAAGTGACAGTGCTTACAGCTGTTCCTGGAACTGGCAGGCGAGGAATGTTTTACCTTAAATAATTCCTATATTGAGTCTTGTTATTTCATCATAAAGGCTTTGTATCCTTTCTGTCCTTGTCTTACACATTGATCAGTGACCTTGTGTTCCTTAAAGAAATAAGTGATCTCTTTAGAGAGAGTTAACCTAGCCTCAAGTATATAATGTTCAAATCCATCAGGAGGACTCAGGTGAACACACAAAAGAGATGCATTTCCAGGACAAAAGTATTTGCTGCTTACCACTGGAGTGTATCAGAAATTAGAAGAAAAACACAGAGATGAAAAGCTGCCAGGCTTTGTCATGGTTCTGTGAGACTTCACTCTGTTTTCTGTGGTCAACAGAGTTCATGGGAATCTTGGCTTTCATTTTCAGTGGAATTGTTTCTGACCATTGTTTGGAGAAAGCCTTGAAAATCTGAAGCAAGGACACCGAAGAGCATCAGAAAAATAGGAGGCAGGGAAGAAACATTGCAGCTTTTCTTCAAGCAAAGTTTTATGGCTTTTAAGGCAGTTACTAGAATTTTTACGGGGCACTGAATTAGATTTTTTAAAAAACATCTTTGTCCTTGGCAGTGCTAAAAATAATATGTTTGGACATGTTTCAACACATTCTGGGAATAAATCATGAGGGAATTTGGAGCTGCAACAACCAGTGGGCGCTTTGGTCTCCTGTGAGAACCTCATCTTAAAAAAAAATGGTAATTTTGTATACCATGCAAAAAACTAGCCATGATTTTAACAGTAATTGAGTGTGTCTGCAGAATTCTGCTACTGCTCAGTGAGTATATCTATGACATAGATCCAGGAGATACCAGAGTTAGTATTTTCCTGTGTAAAAAGTGTGACCTTGACCAAATGACCTGCATGTTAAGATTTAAGTGCCCTGATCAAGTTCCAGCAGCCAAACTTTGGCCTTTGGTTGATTGTGTTGTTTTGTAGTTTATAGTCCCAGAATAAATGGTTGGGATCCTTGTGATGTGTTTGTTTTGGCCAACAGGGAGTTGTTCTTTCCCTTACTGAGGCTATCATAATTTATCTCACTACAAACTAGCAGACTTGTACTAGCTGCAGTACAAATGAATGGAAAACCCAATATATTCTTCTTTGTAATTCATTATAATTTAGCTTTGTGTGGAATTTAGTAAATTCACATTGGAACTACCATTAATAAAACACTAATCCCCAGCTGTATGTGAGCCAAGTGGGTATTGCAAGGTAAACACACAGCACAAAGAATATTGGAATAGCTGGAGAAGCCCTTTGAGCTGAGGGATGGTTAACTGTAAAGACACAATTTTCTGCAGATTTCAAGCATTCTATTCACAGGTGTTAGGAGTTATTTGGTGTCAAATAATATTTTTAAGCATGAGATTGTGGGGGGAAGAAAACAGAGAGGGAAAGGAATTGTGTGGTCTTGCAGTTTCACAGTTATGTGCTTGCAGCATCTCTGTAGCTGGGATCAAGTGAATCTTAGCTGTACTTCTAAACAATTCTTCAGTAACAGAGGGAATAGGCTTGGAATTTTCCAGATCAGCATGGAGTTATTAAGAAGTTGTTATAATGCCTGACTAGTGAAAGCTTTATCCCAAGGCATAAAATAAAATCTTCTCCAGTGTTTCCAAGCTGAGAAATCACATTGAAACAGCTTAGAAAAAGCATTTTTTAATGACTGAGGAAAGTTATTCTTTGTGGATAAGAGCTGGAAAGCTGCACATTGTAATTCTAAAAGAAGACAGATTAGTAGCAGGATAGAGATACTTGAATTTGATTCTAGCTATGTCTTTTCCAAGTAGACTATGTCTTTTACCAAATGGAAAGTCATCTGCTGGCAGGAGGTGTCAGAAAAGAATGGAATAATGCTTGTAACTGGCTAAATACACTCCAGTAATTTGGGATAAGTTAATTTAGAGAAAATAATCTGAGTTCTCTTAAACAACTTCAGTGTTTCTTAAAATCTGTATAAATTTGCAAGGTTTTTTATTTTTTTGGTGGTACCTGCTGATAAAGTGGCGATCCTTGATATAAAACTCTTTAAATGCAAAAGTTCCAGCTCTCTGTTTTGTCCCATAATTAATTTTGGATGCCTTGCTGATAATCAGCACTCTGATTTCTCCACAGATAATTTTACTATAATATAGGGAGATTACCAGCACAAATTTGTTTAGCAGGATTTTGTTTGTTTCACAGAATGAATCTTCCAAAGGCCTGAGGCTCTTTAGCATAAAGCATTAAGTACTCTTCACCCAGTGAATGCACAGAGCACCACTGTGCAGGGTATTAATGAGCTTCCTCGTGCTCCTTTCCCTGTCTTGGATCACCTAATCCATTGTATGGATGTGTTTCATCATGTTTCCTTGGAAGCTCAGAACTTCTCTGTAAGTGGCAGTTTGCATTGAGATCAGTCAGTGGGTTCAGGGGTGTTGGGGGGACACAGAAATGCCCAAAGAAGTCAGGGTCTGTCACTTGTGCTTCCCCTGAGCTGCACTGCAGTGTAAGCACAGAGCAAAAAATCAGAGATTTCTGTACTTGATTGTACACCCATGCTTGTCTAGCAGCAAAGGCATTTCTGCTGTTATCTATGAAATCCCTGTTTTGCTAAGTAATTCTGGAACTGGCATGGCCTTAACGCTGCTGAGCTGCTGAATGTTCTGCTGGGTGCAGAACACTGAGATGAACAATGTGGGTGGCTTTGCAGCAAGAGCTGGTTGGAGTTTTGGGGATACCATTACTGTCTGCAGCTCAAAGGTTTAGGGAGCAGGAGTTAAAATCAGCGCATCTCAATCTGACTTTAATGGACTGGTCAAATCATGAAGAGGGATGATGGAGTTTGTTGAAAAGACAGCTTTTTAAGGGGAAAATATGTCACTTTTTTCACATAGAAATTTTGCAGATATTTCCAGGGAGAGGATTTTGAGTCTATGTACTGTTGGCACTGGGAGATGAGGAAAGACTTGAAAAGGAAGTTAGGAACAAAAATGTCAGCAAGACAGTGTACAGAGGAACTGTGAATCCAGTCCTAAGGAGAAATCAAAAGCAGGGACCCACCTGGCTCTGCAGAATGCAATAGTGCTTATATATTTTCTGATTAGATACAGTGAAGGAAAGGAGTGAAAGGGTGGAATTGAGGTCTTCCTGAATTGATGTGTTTCAGTTGCTGACAATAAACATGTTTATTAAATTTACTGCCAGTGGGAAAGACTAAAGGAGCGGACCATCTAAATACATTTGTGTATTATTGTGTTTCTAGTTTTCTTCCTAGAAGCCGTTTCACTTTTAGGAGCCTCAGGAGGTCAAAGCTCACTATTTACTTTTCCAGCTTATAAGGTTATCTTAAGACATAATGAGATTTTTAAAAAAACAAAGAATTTTTACTGCTTTTTATTTGCCTTCTTATTTTTGAGCCTTTAGGTCTAACTATATGTTGAGGAACATTCATTAAATAAAAGCTGTGAAAACGTTTTGGGCTTATGATTTCAGGAATCAGAGAAGCAGCTGCATGGCTTGGAATGTGACTTTATTTAGCATAATGATTTCCTGAAGTTGATCACTTGTATATACTTATGGGAATCCCAGTGAACTTTGAAGAGCTGTGTTTCTTAGTTTTGATTTATATTATAGGTGTCTTCTACTCATACAGAACATTTAATGGTTTCTTGAAATGGTGGTGCTTTAAGAAGCCTCAGTGGTCATTCTCAGCTAGCTAGAACCACCAGTTCTCCTAACAAATAGCCCATTTTACTTCAGGAAATGAGGCATTTTTGAAATCTGCTCTTTATCTGAAATCCTAGTTGTGATGTGAAGTGCTATGATGAGCTCTCATATTATCCTCTTCTTGCAAGGAGCCTGCACTAATAATTTAGTGAATGATTCTATTTATAGTTCTTATTCCACTGAAATTAAGAAGCAAAGAGTTCTTTTCAAAGTTTAATGAAGTCTTTTGAATATAATTAGAAGTGTTCCTTGAGATAAAGACTGGTTGACCAGTTAGTTCACTCCTTTAATCTTGTGCTGTTACACTTATTTTAACTCCAGGGTGTGACATGTCTTTGCTGAAAGGCTGGATGATCATTCTAAAGAGTTCCATCATCTCTTTCTCACAGGGGAAAAGGTCAAGCAGGAATGCAGCACCATAAATACCTTATTGCACTAATTCTGACAAAACTGCAACCTGAATTTAGTCACCAGCTACATCATGACTGTCTTGTGAGTCAGGGTGAGAAGCAAAGATCTCTGTGACACTTCCTGTGCTTTAATTCTGCTTGGAGAAATCTGGAATGTGGTTGGTGATGCGGTGTTGGTTTGCCCTGATGAGCTAAAACATTGGGTGGAAGAGACCAATGCTGTTGGAGCACTTCAGGAAATATTTATGAAGATTTAACACAAAGTTATCAAATATGTCAGTGTATAAAAGTAACATGATTTTGGATGTTATGCCTTAGTGTCTTTCATGTGCTTGGTGGTGCTTAGGCTGTTCTTTCACTAATTATGGAATGAGCAAGTGGTGGCAGCTGGAGAAATGTTTGAAGCCACGGTGCTTGTCACAGGTTAAATCCTGCCTCAAGGTGTGCAATATCAGCATAGGACTCATTTATTCTCTTGGCAATCTAATCTTCTATAAATGTTCTGCCTCTTCAGGGAGGGTGCTTTTGGGTTACTAAATATTTATCAATGCTAACGTCTTTTTAAAACTGTAATCCTTATCTTTATTGTAAAAAGATAACATTAACTAGCCTGGGGGAGAGGGACATGAGGGAACTGATTGTGTTCTTTTATTTCTCCCAAGACTCAAGCAGAAATTGTTTAAAATGTATTCCTAACTCTTGCTGTTGCAGAGGGAACTTTTGTCCTCTTAAAAATGATATTTGGATGTTTAATTAAATTTGGTATAGCTACAATATTTTCCTGAAGTTTGCAAACTGTTCTTCCAGAACCTAGATGCAGATTATATGATATAGCTATTAAACATGGCTTATCTTTTGAATGGAAAGCAAAGATTAATGACTCAAACTAAAATGATGCATTAGATGTGTGTGATGAGATGCAGTCTTGCAGTGATGTAGGAATTGGAACCAGAGAAGATGAAAATGCTAAAATGAGATTAATAGAGCCACATACTGAAGTATAAAGAAAAAAAAAAAAAAAAGAAAAGCTACCCATTCTGTACAAGGGAAAGAAAACAAATGCTTGAAATGAATGTTGGTCTTGTTAAATTAAATTAAATTAAATACACATATAATATCTCTTCAGAACTTTCTGCCTCTCAATTGTAGTCTTTGTAATAAGTCTTCCTACAATTTTGCCAAAACAAAAACTTCCTGGGAAGAGAAGAAACTTTGCAGAATCTATTCTGTGTTTGTATATACACTCACTTCCAAAAGGTCCAGAGAAATTTCAGGAGTGCATATACAAATAAATTTCATTGGTAAATTTTAACAGATCTTAATCATTTGCCAGGTGTGGAAGGAATTTCTCCCCAGTCAGCTTGGTTTTGCTTTTATTTTGCTTTCCTATAGACAGTTTGTTTCTGGGATCACCTGGGCATTTTGATCAGATTTCTGTCCTTATGGATAATGGAGGTGGGATGATCCCACCTGGGGGCACTGGGAGCTGGCTCAGGAGACAGGGCCCAGCTCCACTGTGTATGAACAGAACCATATCCTGCGGCCCAAACATCACTTGAGAGGTGCTGGGAGAGGCTTTTTTAGGCTTTATTTTCGTCCTGACTCCACCATCTCAGCAGCTGTTGCTCTTATGGAAGTTAATTCTTTATAGAATTAGATATGTGATTTGTTCCTCTCTGTGAGCAATGTATTGGTACAAATGTTCGTATAACCCACCAATAGAGAAGATACTTTGCCTTACACATGAAGAATTTGATTATCTAGTTGTGTGCTCTGCTCAGGTGAAAGGGTGGTATGGTTAGTTTGGTTTTATTTAAGGAAAATTTACAGGAAAATAAGCAGTTCTTTTATCTTTGTTTTCATGTATAACTGACCTTTCTGACAGGCCTATTTGGAATAGAAAACTGGATTAATTTCTAAATTGGTTGAAAATGACATAAGTTAAATAGGTCTAATGAAGTAAATTCATACTGTAGATACAAATTAAGATACTTGAATCCCTTGGTAAATCAGGTTTATGTGGACAGGACTTTTGTGTCTCAGGAAGAAGTTACCATGATCTGTCATCACCTCTCTGCGGGTGTTGTTAAAGGAGCAGTTCACATGAGTTCTCTAAAACTCCTTAAATGTGTAGGTTTAAGCTGATTTAGCTCATTAGTTTGTTCACTTATTAGGTGAATCTGAGAGCACTTTCACCAACAGACTCTGCCAGAAGTTTAGTTGAGTGTTCAGACCTCTGGAAAATATTGTCAAGTAGATGACTATTACAAATTCCACCTAATTCCTTAGATCTGGAAGAGGGTATCTATTTGCAATCTTTCTTTCAGTTCCCACAGCTGTTGGTAATTTTGGTGTTTTATATATTTACAGTATATTTTTCTTCAAAATTAGTCTTTTAATGAGCATTTCCTTAAGCTGTCTTGAACATGGCTACCTATGGAGGGTCTAATTCATAAGTAATAGATAATGGGATGTGATAGAAGTGGTATGATTAAGGAAGCACCAAAAAAAAGTGGCAATGGTAGTAGAGCTGGTAAGTTTTGAAATATTTTTAAGTTGTTGGCACAGAAGTAAGTGTTGTGGGATAATACTGAAATGTTAGGAGACTGCATGGTTTAATAACTTATTTTTTTTTCATTTGAGCATTGAGACCCATTTTAAGTTGTAAAGAGATCAGCAATTTGGTTCCATTAAGATGTGGGAGTGAGTAAATACTTACAGTAATTACAGTCTGGTTTTCAGAATCACTGGGTTGGAAGAGACTTCAAGATTATTGAGTCCAACCCAGCCCTAACACCTCAACTAAACCATGGCACAGAGTGCCACATCCAGTCTGTTTTTAAACACATCCAGGGATGGTGGCTCCACCACCTCCCCAGGCAGACCATTTCAATACTTTATCACCCTTTGTGTAAAAAACTTTTTGCTAATATCCAACCTGTATTTCCCTTGGTGCAGCTTGAGACTGTGTCCTCTGGTTCTGTCAGCTGTTGCCTGGGAGAAGAGACTGACCCCCACAATAGTACAAACACCTTTCAGGAAGTTGTAGAGAGTGATAAGGTCACCTCTGAGTCTCTTTTCTCCAGGCTAAACACCCCCAGCTCCCTCAGTCATTCCTCACAGGGTTTGTGTTCCCAGCCCCTCACCAGCCTCGTTGCCTCCTCTGGACACGCTGAAGTGTCTCAATGTCCTTCCCAAACTGAGGGACCAGAACTGGACTCAGCACTCGAGGTTCAGCCTCACCAGTGCCGAGTACAGGGGGAGAATGATCTCCCTGCTCCTGCTGGCCACACCATTCCTGATCCAGACCAGGGGCCATTGGCCTTCTTGGCCACCAGGGCACTGCTGCCTCGAGTTCAGCACCCCCAGGTCCCTTTCTGGGCACTGTCCAGCCACACCATCCCCAGCCTGTAGCACTGCAGGAGGTTTTTGTCACCAAAATGCAGGACCCAGAACTTGGACTTATTAAACTTTATCCCATCAGACTCTGCCCATCCCTCCAACCATTGCTGGTCTCTCTGCAGAGCCCTCCTGCCTTCCAACACATCAACACACTCTCCCAGCTTAGTGTCATCTGCAAATTTACTAATGAAAGACTTTTTGTTCCCCTACAGAGGAGAAATGGAAGTGGTGATGCCAGGGCGGGAGGAGAGCTGGAGGGAATGGAAGGGTGGCAGGAAGACAGATGAGGCAAAAGGGGCTGCATTTCAAAAATGTTTGAAAAACTGCCATAAGTGGTTAGACAAAGTTTAATGTTAGATTGTAGTAGAGGAAAAGCAGCACAGAAGAGCTGAGTGATTGATGAGTCACTCAAGATTCAGTTAGGAAAAAAATAATCTTTAAATAAACTCTATAGCACTTGAGATCCTCAGATACTGTTCTGCTTCAGGTTCAGAGGAAACAGTGTGCAGGGTTCCAGTTTGGGATGAAATTGCTCTGAAACTTAAACTGCTTGCAGTTTGTTTTTGGTCAAACTCTACTGCTTCAAATCATCATGATGTTCCTGTATCTCTGTTCCAGAGCTGGATGTGGGCAAAAGGGTGCCTTGGCCATCTACACACTCTGCTCTGAATTCAGCTTTTGCCTGATGGTTTCTTCTCAAGAAGAACTTAATAAAACCTGCAACAGATGGACCAGTGACTCACAGCTCAGCACACACTGTGTCTATCTCACAAACAATAGGGTTCCTTGGTCTGGGTTAGGTTTTAGGTCAATATCATTCACTACTCTTAATAAAGAGCTCACAGTGAGATTTCTCCTGACAGGGTGATGATAGAACATGTGTAACTCTGAAACATTTTTAAAAACACCTGCATACCAACTGTGAGGGTACTGGACAAAGAATAAGAAAAAATACCTCTTAAAAAGGACTGCAAACAAAGCAGAAAGAATGAGTAAAATGTTGAGGGTGTCTTCATTTTACATGTGAAATTATGAAGTTTTCAGAGCTTGTTTAGAAATACACAGAATGCTGGGAGTCCTGTTGAGAACCAAATCAAGCTTGAGATCCAGCTTCTTTATCCCAGTCATTGTGGAACTAGGCCATGATATATTTCCAGATTCCTTTAGAAAGCCACTCTAAAGCTTTTTTCCTCAGGTTATAACCTGTTTCCTGTCTGCTGTAGTGGTGGTACTAAAGCTCATTAGAATTAATCATAAGTTTAAATGCTTCACCACTTAATCCCAGCGAGTGTCGGCTCTAGGATGTGATTTCTGTATCTCACATTTTCTTCCAGTGACTTTCAGAGAGTGCCCTCAAGGTTTGTTGTCAGAAAGGCTGAAGGGTTTGTGGTGCATCACACAATCAAATGTGCAGACTGCTAAACTTTGTGTGGATGCTTTTTTCAGAAATTCTTCACAAAACCTCACTGAGGGTATCCCAGCTTCAGGAATGGAGCAGTGTCACTGCTGAAGATGAATAGATCACATGGACACAGCTCGAGGTGTGATGAAAGGAAGAGCAGAGTTTATTTTTCCTCCCAGGATTTATAGGTTTCTTACCACAGCCAGGGATTGGATGGTCAGGATAACACTTTCTCACTGCACTGGCCATGAGAGATGTCCATCACAAGACGTGTAACAGAAAGAATGTACACATATCTATGTTTACAGTTACTGTCCTGGGAAAGTCTTTAGAAAACCATGTCAGCAAGCTCAGAAGCTGAGTTTTCAGGGTGACATAGCAGGGAAGGCACAGGTGGCAGTTTGCCATGGCAGATTTGTGACAGGAGAGATGGGGAACTCCAGTGAGGAGGAGGAGGGGGAGGAGGGGGAGGCTGACTCATAAGCTCAGGCATCACTGAAACGTGAAATTCTGCTGCACAGTTTTAGAGTTTGGGGTGTCTCTGCCTTTGCTGAATCCTAACAGAGATTACTGCTGACTCATGGCTTTTAGTAGAGCTGGCTTTTATCTGCCTTGGGGAAAGCGGGAGTTTATTCTCCCTGCATAAATTACACGTGGGGGATTTTCTTGTTTGTTTGGTTTTTTGTTTTTTTGGGGTTTTTTTTTGTTAGTTTTTATTTGGTTTTTTTTTTTTTTTTTTTTTTTTTTTTTTTTTTTTTTTTTTTTTTTTTTTTTTTTTCCCCTTCAGCGGAAGGATTTCCTATTTGGTTATCTTTAAAACTTTAAAGAAATATATAAAAAAATAAAAAGAAATAAAAAGAAGGAGTCTGTTTGCACTGTAGGCAAGTAATATTTTACAGAATGCAAGTGGGTTGACCTGCGAGTGGATATTTTCATTTGGACTAGTTTAAATCTGACTTAAGATTCCAGGGTCTACAAGTGTCACTGCCTCTTGAGATTAAATGCTGTAGGACTTTAACTGATTTGTCCAAGATCAAGTCTGTTACTCCAGACCTGCATCTCAGGTGTATTTCTCATTTCAGGCTCAATAGAGAGTTTCTTTAAACCCAGTTTATAAATGGTGGGATAGTTTCACTGTGTAATATGTTATAATTTATACTCTGGCATCGGTAATGCAAAATCCTGGATCTCTTTCTTCCACAGATTATGTAGAATTCATGAGTTTTCTTCAAGGAGTAATGTGTGAACTAAATCTAAAAAGACCAGCCAAACACAAGAAAACTCTGAGAGCTATTTATTTTCAAAGCTGCAGGAAGTTGAGATGGAAACAATATCTTACTGCTTGTATTCTCCTCCAGTGCCTTTTTAAAATTATTAATGGATTCTAGAAGTAAAAGACATGTTCTTAGTGCAAAATAAATCATCCAATTATGCTTCTTCACATAAACACCCTGAGAGATCTTCTTTACACTGTCTAAATTTACCAAGAGTAACAATAGATACAGTCAAACATATTTCTTTAACAAAAAGATTGTTTTGGTTTGTGTTTTAAGATGATTTTTGTTGTGCCCTCACCCCCATCTCTGAAATCTTGAAGCTGTTATAGTTATGAGAGGGGTTGCCAGTGTTCTGAACCCTCCCCACATTATTAATTCAGATAAAGCATTTGTGGATTTTCTAAGATCACACTGACTTCAATGAAAATTTTAGAATTGGCCCATTCTGTATTTTTGATTCAGAAAAATATTATCTCATTCTATGAAGAAGCTGTGGGAAAATCTTTAGATCTTGTTAGCTTGTTAATGGCTGAATAATTTCCCACATCTTCATGTACACACCTGTCCAGAGAAGCACTTAAACTGGTTTATAACTTCAAGCAATCAAGTAGTCTGGAGAGGTTTTTCCTGCTCTTAATTTCATGTGTAATTAAGATGAAATTAGCCTTAGGTTGGGTTCTTTGAAAACGTCCTTTAAGGAGAACAATAACCTGAGTCAAAAGGAAAATAATCAACGTTGTTATGACAATAAGTCAGCATGTACCTGCTGTGAAACATTGTGGAGTTCTTGCATCTGATGTTTGAAAAGTGAGAAACAAATGCTTAAAATCTGTCACTGTGGGTAGAATGGAAATGAAAGAAAAACCCTTCAGACTTTTCCCAGTGATTTTACAATGTTTGATAGAAGGAGAAAATAGGGGACAAGGTGGAGGAGGTGTTTGATTTGAAGACATTTGGGTTTGGTTTGTCATTTTGTGCACAGGGTCTCACAAGACACCTGGGACAGTTCCATGCATTCCACCTGCAATCTTAAATGCCCAAAAGGCTTTTTTTCCTCACCTTTAAAAACAAACTCTGTCATGATGGCTCTCATTCACAAAGACAGATGAAAATAGCTAAAGGGCAGTGAGCTTGCTTTGGGTGATATACAGGGGAACCTGCTGTCAGTAATTATTGCTTCAAATAATAACAGAAAAGGTAAAGCAGTCAAATTTGGATGTGAACAAGTACCTAATATTTACATCTGCTGACTAAAGCTAATTGGAACTGTGGGTCTCTGCCCAATAATTGGGACAATTTGTGCACGGAATAAATTTAGTAGCAAATCTCTCATTGACTTCAATTATGTGGGATGAAGGTCTAAAGTGGCAAGTAGCCATGAGCTGTATGTAGCTTTGAAAAGGGATATTGTATTAGGAATGTGTTTAAATGGCAATGAAGAAATTGAGATGGTCTTCTAGTTGTTCTACCTGAATGCATTTATATATTTGTGAAAAAACTACAAAACTAATTCCACAGATTGAGTCCTTTGGGTGTTTCTTTGCCCTTTCCTCTGGTTTTGTAATAAATAGGGGGTAAAAACTCTTTGCTTATGAAGTGTTTAATGAACTGGTTCTGGTTCATCTGGTACTGAACTCTTGAAGTGATGGGGACCTCTGCACATGATAAACAGCAATTGAATTATCCCGCTCTGTGTTTTTAAAATGTTTTAGCGCCAATAAAGGGATCTGACCCTGCTTTTGACCTCATGGATTTGGTCAATACACTGTTCTGTTACAAAACCTAAAAGAGACTTTCTGCCCCTCCAAATATGAGTTTTATCTTCAATTTTTAAATAGTGATTTTTTATTTTTTTTTCAGAGCAAATGGTTACTATCCAAAAAAATTTGGATGGTTTTATAAATAAAAATTGAACATATTATTTTAAATAGTCCTGTTAAGGCACAAATTTTTGCTTACATTAGCAGGTAGGTTGGAGTAAGGAATCATTTAAATCTGAATGTTAAGCTAAATATCAGGGTTTCAAAACTATGAAAAATTAGTCAATGAAATAAAAGTAAATTGGTGAGCACTGCAAGGAAACAGCAGTTGTTCTGGATCTGAATACAGACCAATTAAAGTGATATTATGTATTTTGACTCCATTTTGATTAAGTCCTATCAGTGAAATAATCTGGGATGTTATGCCCTATTAGTACTTCCTCACCTATATTTTTGATGTACCTAAAGGCTGTGAATTTCAAAACTCTGCAGTAGGGCCAGAAATTAATGTTCTTTGACTAGGGTTCTTTTTTCCCCCCCGCTGTTAATTTCTAGTGCCATCCAACAGTAACAGCCTTTCTCCTAAGAAAAATGTTAATTAAAATCAATGATGTCCTCAATTAAGTTGTCAGATTACTTGAAGCAAGTATCTCAGTGTAGAAGAGAAGATGCTAATTAATACAATAAATTGTTTTAATTTCTGTCTCTTAAGCAGATCACCACACTGTTACCATTGTGACTGAGAAGGGAATTACTGGCAAACCATTGTTTGAACCCTATAAAACCTGCTAAATGAGCTCACTAAGAGACCTTCTACTGCACCCATAACTAAAGATTCATATTGTACATTACAGCTTTTCCATGGCAGGGTAAGAAGCCCAGACTCTTTTGTAGTGTTTCTCATTGGAAATTTTTAATGTTTTCAGCCTGACATTCCCTCTGCATGTGCAGAAGCTGCATTTGCCTGCATTTGGTTACAGAAATAACAGAGAAAATTTGCTTGAACTCCTAAGAACTGTTTGCACTAGAAGGAGTTCTGGATTGCAAATGCTTTTACCAGTGCTGAGTGAGAAATTCCCCTTTATTATTCTGCTTTTGATTTCCTGCCTGGCTTGACAAACTTCCCTCAGCCAGACAAATTTCTGTGCTAGGTGAGAACATCCTGAACGCTGCATGTAACAGATTTTTGTCTTTGGGGAGTGTAGCATGACCCTTGCTCTGCCTTGCAGATGAGTTAGGACAGTGCCCTGCTGTAAGTGGGCCAGGTGTTTCTACTCAGCAACAGAGATTCTGCCCAAGTAGCAGGGCAGAATGTCTGTGGTCTATAAATCCCAAATAGGATTTAGATGGCAAAGCAGTCCTAGGTTCTGTACTTCTGTATTACCATTACTGTCAATTGAGAAGATGCTGCTCTTCCTCCATGGCATGGCTTCAGCTAGGAAAGAATTTGTGACTTTTTGAGCTTGGGGGTTTTCCTGGAGGGGAGAAGGGGCTGGGAGCGTGTTTATTTTAAGCAACAGGTGTGCCATGGCAGTGGGGAATGAGCCTGATTTTGGACAGCTGCTGGATATACAGCTCAGGATATTACACAATTAAAGAAAGTGATATCAATATCAAAATACACTGCTGAGGTATTTTGGTCCAAATATTATTTGAAACAATCTATCTACTTCAGACCTTGTAAATTAGGAAAAGGACATTTATATTAATCATGCACAATTGAGAACAATTTATGTGCAATGTCTGTTGATTTTAGTACAATAACATTTTTTGTTAAAGATATATTTTTTTTCCCCTGAGTAAAGCCTCTTCTCTGGCCAAGTAATATACG
Organism: Parus major; assembly: GCF_001522545.3. Lineage (NCBI taxonomy): Eukaryota > Metazoa > Chordata > Aves > Passeriformes > Paridae > Parus > Parus major. The sequence goes on along the minus strand of NC_031772.1, from coordinate 14,836,316 downwards.
TGGGGCTTGGACATTTAATTTCATTAATTATAACATTAATTAAAATTCATAAAATTTAATTTATGTCCTATTAATGTATGTTAGTCTGAGGTGCTGGAAAAGCTTCATCACCCAGGCTTGCTGTAAGAAACCTATAAGTGAATATTCTCTAGAAGCTGAGGACAACACCATGATAAAATTTCTCACAGTCTCTTGATGGTTTAGTGTTCTGTCTGATTTTTCTTTTTTTTCTGTGATCTGAATGTACTCAGAAATTTGAAAAAGCGTAGATGATTCTTGCTATTTATTTTTGCAATTGTCTAAAGAAAGGGTAACAATATTTATATGTTTATATAGTCTTTGGATAACTATAGGTAGCATAAATGGAATCTCACAGACACCTGCTACTTAAGAAAAAAATCTGTGAAAGAACACTAAGCCCATGTAGAGATGCAGATTTTCTATGTAAGAGGTAATTTTGTAGAATCTCTTTGCATTAGGAAAGGTTCTGTGCATTGTTGCCCCATTAATACTGCATTTAGGTTCTGCTCTGAGACTCCTTCACTGCCTTTCCCTTATGGCTTTGTGGCATGATAATTTAAATTAAAAATGGAATCTGCTATCCCCATCCAAAATGCTGCTTTTGCTTTGGCTGCCCAGGAGGAAAGAGAATAGAACATATTCTTGTTTTAGTTTCTGATGGATTAGTTTTTCCTTTTTGATAGTGATTATGAAGCTGGAGATAGACAAACTGATGGGGTTTTTTTTTTTGTTTTTTTTTTTTGGACATCTAAAGCAAGCAACAAGGGGTGAAATTATGCAGAAACTACATTGTCCATTGTCTCTGAAAGAGTTTCCATTACGGCTGGAATACACTGACCTGTGACCACTCTGTTCTGTGCAGTCTAAGGTGGTGGAGAAAAAGGAATCTGCCTTCAAAATCTGGAAAAGCCAGTGTGAGAGGTGTGTACAGCCCATTTCTTATATAAAATGAAAATGTCAGACTTGCATTGTTTGCAGCTGGCATTCCTGTATCCTGTCTCTCCAGGTGAGCAGCTGAGTGTGTGTGTCCCTGGGGGAAGTGAGGGGTGCAGGCACAGCCCAGCTGTGTGTCAGGGACAGCATCAGCTCCTCCCGTGCTGCAGCTTGGGTTTGACTGACTGATGGAATTGTGGACGTGATTCAAAGGCAGCTATTACGGATCATTTTATCATTTGCTTATTTTAGCAGTTTCTCTTTCAAAATTTGCAGCACAACAGTAAACTTTCAGTCATTCTGACTTCACTGCATGAAAAATATCAATGATGTCATTACTGTGGTAAGAACAGGTATGTGCTTGATGATTCACAGCACCAATCTGGGCTGGATCTCCCACATTTGGTATCCCTGGGGTGCTTGGAGGGTGGGCACTGATTCCACCAAACTGCTCTGTGGGTTTCACACTTAAGTTTCTGATTTTATTAGGTAGCAACCTGGCTGGTTAACTGGACAAAACTGCACAACTAAATGAAAAGGAAGAATTGTTCTTTGGCATTTCTGGCCACTAATTGAGAAGGAAGATGAGCAGATGGAGTTTTGTGCAACTGCCACGAGCCAGAACCTCTGGTATAAATGGTTTTACTCTGCTGGGATATAGAAGCTATATCTTCATTAATGATTTAATTGGAATATTTAAGATATCCACCTGTAACTACTGGCTGCATGAATGTTAGCAAGTAAATACAGAGAAAGTGAAATTCTGAAAACAGCTTTTGAAATTAAAAAGAGCATGTGTTTACTGCCTTAGCTTTCTGAAAAATGTCATCAAGACTGTGAGGTAACTCAGAGGGAAACACAACCTTATTTGGCCAAATTTACTGTTTCATAAATTTTTTTGAAAGTTTATGTAAAGTTCAACTAGCAGTTTAGTTTTTATAATATTTCATGCTGAATTTGCACACACACTAGAAAAAAAAGTAAAGTGAAAGATGAGAAAATGAGTCTCCATTAGCTGTTTTCTCTTGGTGTTTTCATACTACAAAGCCTAAAAGATGTCGTTTTTCTCTCCTGTGTAAGATAATACCTATACTATAATAATATAATATCATATCATATATCATATAATACAATACACTATAATATAATACAATATAATATAATATGATATAATACAATACAGTATAATATACTACTATAAGATAATACTATAAGATAATAACCTAATACTTTCATAATATAGGTTTCAATGAGAATAATTGCAACATTTTAAATAAAGATTGCTTTTAAGAAAAACAAATTTAAAGTTTCAAGTAAAAAATAAAAGCTTTGTATGCTTTGATCTTCTAAACTTCTAATGCTGGTCAGCTTCTAACTTTAGATGTAAATGCAATCCAAGGCACATATTTGGGCTTATTCAGTCTTTCCATTTTGGGCTGCATTTTGTGGATGTTGATCACAGTAGTCTTACACACATAGACAACCTTAATCTCACAAAATTGCATTGTTTTGGGCAGTCTTCAGTTCTGTTTCATGTGCTAAGTAAAAATTTAAGCATTCAGATTGGTAATTCAGTATGGAATCAAAATACCCAAGAGTGCTTTCTGCAATAGCAATGCTCAATTTCCAAGACCTTACTCTCCAAATACCCTATTTTTACTCACTTTTGATTTACTGAACTTTCACCTGCTTGGTCTAAACTTTGTTTTGGAAAGTTCCATAAGAAGCATCCAGCTAACTCCATGACTTACCACATAAGAATGTGAGGAAAAGTGTATTTTCTGTTCTTCAGAATATGTTGGCACTTTTTTTGTGTTATATAAAACTAAAAGCCTCTTTTAAAGCATCAAGCTCAGCAGGAGGCAGGAGTATGAGTAATCTTCACTTTGCCTTGTTTGAGGCAATTGGTTTTGAAATAACAAAGCCATGCAAACTTGACAATACCTGTTTGTGGGAGCCTGGCAATATGTTCATTTACTTGACATCAGAGAGAGAAGCACAAAAATTCTGTGAATTTTTCTTAAGTGCTGGAGAGAAACTGAAATATTTTTTACTTCGTGGGATTACTGACCATTTTAACTTATATAAACTCCTCTTCTATACTGTCTGCTTAAAATTATGTATGGAAATTTGAATAATTTAATATTTAATGATTCAATTTAGTCTACCTTGGAGCTAGGAAATGATGGGATGCTGTACCAAGTACTACAGGCAGTGCATTTCTCAGCATGAGTTTTGGGGTGGCTTTCACAAGTGGCTGAAGGTATGTTAATGTGGATGGAAGTTATGCATCTGTTAAGCACCTGCATTCATGTAATGATTCTTTCACAGAAAAATGTTTTGAATTCAGTGAAATGAGACCTGGTAAGGAGAGGCAATATCTTCCTTGTTCAGTAGGAGGGGAAAGATATCCCTGTAAATATTTCTGAATGTTGCTGGAAGAAAGAAGTAGTCAGTGGGAGCTCATCCCATGTAATTGCCTTTTACACATTTTGAAAAATCAGCTGAGCCCTTGCATGAAGTGCAGGATAAACCCAAAAGATTGCCTCACCATTGTGGGCATGCAGATATTTCTTTGCTGAGTCACATTCAGACTTGGAATAGCTAGAAAATTTTGCTGGACATTGACCAGCCATGATTAGGGAAGATTCTTAGCATTCATTACTAAATCTTTAATTATGAAGTAGTTACTGAACAACACTCACCTCTAGTATTGTATAAAAGTAGAGGGCTTTTTCCTGTCTACTTTCCCTTAGAAGTTGCCATCTGGATCTCTCAGGTATGGTCAACTCATGTATTTTGAAGTTCTGATGAATTATTTGCTGAGGATCTTTATATTATTGGCAGTGTACCTGAATGCACAGAGCAGACATCTGCTTACAGAGCTAAAATTGCATCTGTCAGACTTCAAGACAAGAAGCAAAACCATTTAATTCTGGGAGATAACTGCATGGCATTGCCTGTCCAGTCTCAGGCTTGCTGTGTATCTCTAGCAGGATAAGAATCATGGATATTTTCAGTTTTTGTGGTGTTATTCCTAAAAGTGTTTGTTCTACTAAAAGTTTGGCTTCCTAAGAGAGATTCTGTGGTGCTATTAATAGTGTCATTTTATCTGGCACTGCCTTGATAGTGCTCTTTCTAGTGCCTTCTAAGGCTTGTATTTCTAGAAGTTCAAACTTGTGGAGCTGGATCAGGAAAAGCAAGAGGAAAATGCCAAAAAATGTGAACTTCAGTGTCATAAATAGAAAACAATAAAGACCCACTGCAATTTTTTCTGTTTTTGCAGTGAAACAAGAGCAGAAGCTCTTTCTAGTTTCCATAAACTTTAGTTTCCCAGCTTTATTTTTTTTTTTTTTTCTTCTGACTTTCCTCTCTCTGAATACAGAGAAATCTGGGTTCTTACTACAGAGACATAAAAATGCCTGCTAGGTAAATTTAGTGCCACATGCAGCTTTTTATTCTTTTTCAAGCAATCTACAGAACCAAATGTATTGAAAATGGATAGAGGAAATTGTACAAAGAGACTGACCCAATGTTTTACTCTTTGCTTGCTTCACAACAAGATTTTGACCAGTACAAGTTATTTTTTTAAAATGGAAATAGGAAGAAAGGAATAAAAAGAGCTACTGAGAAAGATTGGAATTTACAACAGAGTTTAACAGATTCAGCTAACATCACTACAATAAGAGTCTAAAACAACTGTATATAATTTCTGCTTCCTGTGCTATGCTTCCATCATGATGCACAGAAATTGAATTGGGATGCCAGCACTCAAGTAACAGCATGTCTGGACTGTGAACAATTGCCTTTCTGGGCAAATCTGACTGCAAAGGAAGATGAATGATGCCTGGTAGAATGGAAAACTCAGTAATTCACAGAATAACCCAGTCAGAATAACTAAATAGCTGAAAACCCTAAGGGAAAGCAAAAACCCAAAAGACGAACAACAAAGAAGTTTAGAGTGGGAAACATGAAAAGAATGGCTTTAATTTTGATTATTCATCATCAGGCTACCAGATATGATTTATTAATGCATGCTGCACAAGGTAGAGAATAAAGCCAATAGAAAATGCCACATGAGTCTTAATCATGTTTTCAAGAAATTCTGAATCCAGCAGATTCTCCAGGTGGAGCATGTAGTGCAACTAGCTCAAAAGATGAAATCTGTTTGAGTGCCAAGCAAAAGATACTCTAACTATGGTTGAGCATTTAATATCTCATTAGAATATTGCATTATATGGTCATTACTTCAAAGACTTCTGGGGATTGTGGTGGTGTGTGTGTGCTGTCTCCTCTGGTCCCAGCAAATTATCTTCTAGTGATGACCTAACTCGACTTGTGCAGTTGTTTGTGCAGGAGCTGTGCTGGAATGATGAAATACCCATCAGTTATTTACACAGAATCATAGAACTACACCACATTTTTTTTTTCTATCTGCAATTGCAAGGAAGAGCTGTAAAGAAAATAATCACAGCTTAATTTTTGAAGTTATATTTAATTGCTATCCCATAGATGGCAATATAGTGTAAATCTTAATTAAAAATCTTACTGCAAGATATTCAGTGGCTGTTAAAAAGAATAAATATTTTTTCCCTTTTACATGATCTTCTTGTTTATTCCATTTGAGCATAGTTGAAATAGGATAGTCTTTATATGCTAAAATGAGAGATTTGTGAAGTACAACAATGATTTATTTTAAAACCAGAAAATACAGTTTTTTATGTGATCTAAAACAAGAAAAATCTCTTTTTTTCCCAGTAGACCCATATGTGCTCTAAAAATACACATTCAGAACAAAAATCCCAGCAAAGCTGGACATATGTGATATCCAGTTCTGATAAAACTGGAGGCCCCAATGACTTTTAAAGTAAGTTCCTGATAGAAATTAATGTGGAAGTGATAATTGTTGTGAGTAAAGACAAGCCATTTCTGAGCGCTCTCAAAGTTCAGTTTTGGTGTTGAGGGGGAAGGACAGAGGCTCTGGGAATCCATATGATCCATGACAGAAGCTTTGAGAACACTGCTGGAAGTATGAATGGCTAAAGAATTAAAAATGGATTATTTCTGAGAGATTTATTGTTACCTGTTGATTGCAGAAAGTAGAAGATTGGATAAAAGCTTTCTGTAATATAAATAAAACTTGCTGAAACATGAATATTTGAGGCTTTTGATTCTGAATTCTTACATTACAGCATCTGCTCTTTAAGGCACAATGTGTCTGGAACAAATGTTCATGAAGTCCTGTGGTACTTGAGGCACCTTCCTTTCCTTTTCTAATTATTAAAAATATTTTGTCTGTCCTTTGCATGTTACTTTAAACTCTTTGGTGGAATTATAGCCATTCAGGTTTCATTCTTAACTCATCTTAGATGGAATTTAAGTACCTTTCTATAACACTGAACATGAAAAACACCAAAGTGTTTGTCTTGGTATTTGTTAATCCCAGTTTAAAAGAACAAACACAAACCAAACCAACACAAAAAAATCTCCCCAAAACCAACAGCCAAAGTCAAGTAAAATATTTTGTCTTTTACTGACATCAATTTTTTAGAAAGCATAGCATATATCAGGAGAGAACACATCATTTAAGAAGTGGTGAAAGCAAATTTCTAAGTGTTTCTATAATTTTATATGATGTTGTTTACTTATTTGGAAATAATTTTATCAACTACTGAAATAATTCATGATTCACTAATATGCTCCATGTAACTCATGTTCTGTCATGTCACTTTGTCCTACAGACAGGAAAAACTGATTTAAACAGGTGATCTTGAACACCAAATGTCTGAAGAGTTAAATGTATTCATTTCCTGTTGTCAGATCACCTGAGGTATAATTGAATTTCAAGTATAAATTGAGACTTCATTAGGAAAGCTTCCTGAAAAGCTATTTATATAGGTGGTGTAAAATTAATGATTTTTGTGACACAGTCATCTTTCCCCCCCATGTTTCTGTTGTATATTTGGATGTTCCTTGGCTGTGAGCACTGGCAGCTGTCGAGGTTGAAACCCAGGTGACAGCTCAGTGCCACACAGCAGCTCCTGCACCCCAGGGGGACCTGGAGGAGAATTGGGAAAATAGGTCAAGTCCTTGGGTTGAGATAAGAACAGTTTAATAGCTGAAATAAAACAGAACAATCTAATAATATTAATTGTGATGAAAAGGAAGACAACAGAAAGAGAGAGGAAAAAGTAAAGGCTAAGAAGGGAAGTGATGCACAATTTCTCAGCATCCACTGACCAAAGCCCAGCCTGTCCCTGGACTGGACATTGTGTTCCGTGGTGTGGAATGTCCCTTTGGGCAGCCCAGGCCAGCTGTCCAGGCCATGCTCCCTCCTGGTTTCTGGTGCACCTGCTCCCTGCCAGAGCTTGGGAACTCAGAAGTCCTTGTCTGAGAGCAAGAACTGCTTAGCAACAATGAAATATCAGTGTGTTATCAGCATTATTCTCATCCTGAGTCTATAACACAGCACTGTACCAACTACAAGGAAGAAAATTAATTCTGTCCCAGTTGAAACCAGGACAACATTAAAAATTACCTCATTTTTCTGGCACGAGGTACCAGGTATTAGTTATCTAACAACTGTTGGTTTGTCATGGTGAACCAGTAGAACTAAACTGGCCACTTCTGCTGCATTTAAAAGCAATTTTCCTTCAGGAGTTCAAAAGTATCTGAACTCAATGTATTCTTTTAGGGAGAAATAATATTTCTGTGTGAAAGGAGACAATCACAAAGGATGTGAATATTTTGCAGAGACTTGAATGAGCAGAAGTTAACAATGCAGGCTTGAATTTTTTTGGGGAAAAAAAAAAGGTAAAATTTATGATTTTTCTGCCCTGGCAGATATTTGAGAGAGGAAAGAGCTATGTTAGGGTTTAGGATTTCCCTCCCCATTGAGCTAGATGAAGAACAGGAAGACCCCTAATTTTTCCTTCTCCTCCATCCTCAGCATATATCATCAGTCGATTTCCTTAAGTGATCTTTTTGTTTTCTGGGTATCTGTATGTTTGTTTTCTTTCTCCTTTTCTCATAATTGTCATTCTCTATTAGACAACAAATTCTGAGCAGCTCCCTTTCTCATTTCTTATTTGATTAGCATAGCTGTCTTCTGTGGAGAAATACTATGGAAATATGTATATATGGAAATGTAAAAAAATGCCCAAACAAACAAACCCAAAAATTAATTTGTAAAGATGCAATAACACTGCCTTACAATGTTAACCTTGTTAATGAAATGAAAAATATTGGGAAAAGGAAGGCATGATAGGAACTGCTCCATTTATTTGTATTGATTTTCAGTCAGGAACTGTTTACTCATATAGTTGCATTAAAATATGTTGAGTATTTCACTTAAGGGTAAAGCAATTATGCAGATGTTTATCATGGTACCAAAAGGCAGCATATGGTTCCACACTGAGATGAAAATACCAAAAGGCACTAAATACAGTTAAAATCTTCTGAAAACAACTATTTTCTCTCTGAGTGCAGGAATGCTGAAAGGTTTTTTTATTACAGGAATATTAATCACAGCAGAATCAGGACTAAATATGTTCCTTGATATTTTAAGCAATAGCCAATCTAGGAATAGACACAAAAGGTCTGGTTTTAACATTAAACTTTATCCATCTTATTTGATCATCTTTGCTTTTTTTATTTTTCCCCTGATACTTTTCAGATGACTCTTTTATCCTCTGATCCCCTTCATGCTTTCATTCTGGCCCCAGCCCTTTTATCACTTTGTTACACTTCTGTGTCTATGAGTTCTGTTTTACTTCTTGTTCAAAGGACCCTCATTTTGATCCAGAAGGGAGGGAGGAGAATAAAGAGAGGCTTCCTTTCAGTTTTAAAAACTTACTGATAGGAGATCTGAGAGCTTCAAAGAAGCCTCTTTTACTGTTCTTTGCACTTAGTTTTCTTCTGATCTCACGTAACAGCGATCTTTGTTTCCCTCCTCCTTTTTTCCTCTCTGTACATCTGTCAAATGGATGAAGAATCTCTTCCCCCTTAGCTGCTGTTCCTCCATTTTCCAAAAGGTTCCTCATTTATTGTTCTGAGGATGTTGTGTGGTTAAACTGCAACAACCAAGAGTAAGCAATATTTGTCTCTAACAGCCCTTTACTTTTGGTTACACAAAGCTTCCCTGGGAGCAGAGGAAGAAATAAAAATCATCTCATGCCCTTTTCACTCTGGAATCCCAGTTTTTCTTCCTCAATCCCGATGATATGTTTGGTACTTCTCTTTCTGAAGAAACTCCTCTTGTTCCACAGAGAATCTTTCATCCTGGAGGAGGGAGTCTCATACAATACCTGGAAAATTAACAAAGAGATGTGAGATAATGGCAGTGTTGCATTACTTTTGGTTTTTTTTCTTTTTTTTTTCTTTTTTTTCCCCCTCCTACTCCACAGTCCTATTTGCATTTAGTTCAAGGTAAAGTGCAAGAAAGTTTTTGGCTGTGTGTGTATACAAATATGTGTCTGTGGATATAAGTGTTTGTGTGCACTGAAAGATCTGTCAAATAAATGTGGTGGGCAGAGCAGCAATCAATAAGCTTAGAAAATTTAAATATAGCTAGCTTACTGTTTCATAATTTTAGGAATTCAGACGTCACAAGTGATGAAATGTTCAATATTTTAAGTCTCAAACTGACAACAAACCACCTGTGATTTAACAAATGAGCCAGCAATGGCTGGGGTAAGTTCAATATGTCTTTAAGACATAAATAGTGAGGAGGGGCAAAAAAGAATCTTTTTTTCCTTGTTCTTGCTGTTTCTTTTCTCTTTAGAAGTCATTACAGCTAATTACCAACAAGGATTAGCTTTTTCAGTAGGTTATTCTTACAATGTGTCATTTTGAGCTAGACTCTGAACAAATTCAGTCATCTAAAAGAGAAAACAGAGATTAATCAGTTAATAGTGAAAGAAACTTGATTACACAAAAGTGGCAAAGCATAAAACCCCTTGCATTTGCAACCCATAAAATATTAATTAAAATAATTAAGATTAGGGTGTAGTGTCTGTAAAGATCTTTATTTCCTACTCCACCTTTATTTTAGAAGCCTCTTGGTTTGCTTTACTTAAGGAGACACTTGATCTGTGTCAATCACACACTGAACCAGTCTGAGATAATCTGAATTGTTGTTCTCAGCCCCTGTGAGTAATGCATTGGAAGATACAATCTGGGACTTGGGTGCTTTCTCTCATTTTTGATTGTGCAGGGATTTTAGTGTTAGTACTGTGAGGGGATGAGAGCAGCACCAGGTAAGAAAAAAGATTTCCTATGGATGAGGGCAGTGAGACAATTAAATCCAATTATCTTTAAAAAAAACCCCAAAACTTCAAAAAGCCCCACAAACAAACCAAAACCAACTAAAACCCCCATATGTCATCCCCCAAACCCTCATCACTCCTGCATTGCTGCTCTCCCCATGTCATGGAAGAAACAAAAGGCAGATTTCCTGTAGAACAGAAGAACCCAATCTTATCCTCTCAAGGGAAGAAATACTTACTAAAAATGATATCTGAGAAGCAGAAGGC